>NC_066617.1:127426805-127522204 GCF_025201925.1 Gopherus flavomarginatus
TCCACCATTGTAGGACACTTTACACGCCATGCATGTAGCAAGTAATCTGGTATCATTGCATGACAAAGCCTAGCTGCGTATGGTCCCGGTGATTGCAGGCATTCAAGAAACATCCATTCTTTATCTCGCTCGCTCGTGTTATCCTCAGCAGAGTGATATCCTTCATGGTAACCTGGTTGAAATTAAGGTATTTTATTAAGGGGACAGAGCTGGCCATTCCTACCGGGCTGCTTGCCTGTTGCTTAAAAGAAATCCTTCCTTGCAGGTAGCCAAGCGGGGGGAGGGGAGGGGCTTAATGGCGCTGAGCTTTTTAGTGTTTGGCCAGCCGGAATCTTCCCAGCTACCAGCCACGCAGTGGGGGGTGGGGGTGGGAGGAGAAAGAAGGGGTGATTAGCAGTGATCTGCCATTATACCAGCCATGCGGTGGGGAGAGGTGTAAAGCAATTCCAGTGTTAGGGTTAGGCGTCTGCTGCTCCTTGTAAAAGCAGCAGCACAGGGTGAAGCTGTATGCCTTACCGTGACCGCATGCAAGCTGAATTGTGATACCCAGACCTGCGTCCATGTTGATCTGTTACACCACAGCCGCAGGCACTCAATACTAAAAGAATCCAAATGCGACCTTGTAGTGAAATCACATGTGCTATGTAAGGTGAATAGTGTTGTTCACTGTGAAAGAGTATAACCATTGTTCTGTGAAATGTATCTTTTATAATCCCTCTATCACTATTTTCCCCCACTCATGCAGCTGCAAATTTTTCAAGCCTCCCTACTCCATCCCGAAGGCTAGCTCAGATAAGGCGGAGGAAGAAGAGGACACGAGATGAAATGTTCACAGAAATCATGGCAGTAACCCGCAATGAAAGAGCTCATCTGGGGGAGTGGAAGGACATGGTAGCAAAGTACAGGAAAGATGCCAGTGAACATGAGGACAGGAGGGACCAACGTGAGGATAGGAGGGACGCTCAAGATGAGAGGTGGCGGCAGGCAACGCTGGAGTTGCTGCGTGATCAAACTGACATCCTCCGACGTCTGGTGGATCTTCAGGAAGAGCAGCGGGGTCAGAGAGTGCCACTCCAGCCCATGTTTAACCACCCTCAGTACTCACCATGTTACATATCTTCCACACCCAGACGTGTAAGAACGTGTGGGGGAAGGCTTTCTGCACCCGCCCACTCCACCCCCGTGGACAGTCCAACCAAAAGGCTGTCATTACACTGAAATGTCCTTAATGGCCTTTTTCTTCCCTCCTATCCTCCTCCCAAACCACACCCGGGATACCTTGTTAATTCTCTGCCTCTTTTTATAATTACATGCTTCTTAAACAATAGTAACTTTATTTCCATAAGCAAGCTGTAATCAAAGGGGGAGGGTGGGTTGCTTACAGGAGGAGTCAATAAAGTGGGGGAGGTTCATGAAGGGGAAACAAACAACAGTCACACCGTACCCTGGCCCATGATGAAACTCGTTTTCAAGGCTTCTCTGATGCGCACCGCTTCCTGGTGAGCTCTTCTAATCACCCTGGTGTCTGGCTGCGCGTAATCAGCAGGCAGGTGATTTGCCTCAGCCTCCCACCCCGCCATAAAGGAGCCCTTACTCTCACAGAGATTGTGGAGCACACAGCAAGCCGCAATAACAAAGGGGACATCGGTTTGGCTGAGGTCTGAGCGAGCGAGCAACGTTCTCCAGCGGGCTTTTAAACAGCCAAATGCACATTCTACCACCATTCTGCACTTGCTCAGCCTGTAGTTGAACAGCTCCTGACCACTGTCCAGGCTGCCTGCGTATGGCTTCATGAGCCATAGCATCAAGGGGTAGGCTTGGTCCCCCAGGCTAACTACAGGCATTTCAACATCCCTAACTGTTATTTTCTGGTCCGGGAAGTAAGTACCTTGCTGCAGCTGTTTAAACAGAGCAGTGCTTCTGAAGACACGAGCATCATGAACCCTGCCTGGCCATCCCACGTGGATGTTGGTGAAACGTCCCTTGTGATCCACCAGTGCTTGCAGCACCACTGAAAAGTAACCCTTGCGGTTTATGTACTGGATGCCCTGGTGCTCCGGTGCCAAGATAGGGATATGGGTTCCATCTGTCGCCCCACCACAGTTAGGGAATCCCATTGCAGCAAAGCCATCCACTATGACCTGCATGTTTCCCAGTCACAACCTTTCGTAGCAGCAGCTTAATGATTGCTCTGGCTACTTGCAACACAGCAGCCCCCACAGTAGATTTTCCCACTCCAAATTGATTCCCGACTGACCAGTAGCTGTCTGGCGTTGCAAGCTTCCAGAGGGCTATTGCCACTCGCTTCTCCACTGTGAGGGCTGCTCTCATCCTGGTATTATGGCGTTTCAGGGCAGGGGAAAGCAAGTCACAAAGTTCAAAGAAGGTGCTCTTACGCATGCGAAAGTTCCGCAGCCACTGCGAATTGTCCCACACCTGCAAAACTATGCGGTCCCACCAGTCTGTGCTTGTTTCCTGGGCCCAAAATCGGCGTTCAATGGGTAGAACCTCCCCCAATACCATCAGGAGCTCCAAAGCGCGGGGGCCCGCGGTTAGGGAGAAATCAGTGTCCAGGTCCTCATCACTCTCGTTGCAGCGCTGCCATAGCTGCCTCCTCCTCTCCTGCGTTTGCAGTTCATGGTTCACCGTAGACAGCACGAGAATGCGTGAGGTGTTTACTACATCCACGATCGCGCTACTGAGCTGAGCAGGGTCCATGCTTGCTGTGCTATGGCATTTGCTCAGTTCACCCAGTAAAAAAGGTGCGAAATGGCTATCTGCTGCTTTCAGGAAGGGAGGGGTGAGGCTGTACCCAGAACCACCTGCAACAATGATTTTTGCCCCATCAGGCACTGGGGTAGTAACCCAGAATTCCAAGGGTCAGGGAAGACTGCGGGAACTATGGGATAGCTACAGGATAGCTACCCACAGTGCAAAGCTCCAGAAATCGATGGTAGCCTAGGACCATGGAGGCACACCACCGAATTAATGTGGCTAGTGTGGATGCATAAAATCGACTTCATAATATCTGTTTTATAAAACCGGTTTAAGTTAATTTGAAATTATGCTGTAGTGTAGACATACCCTAAGAACAGGTGATACAAACACCAAACAGGGAGGGTCTATTTATAACATGGGGGGACTGGACTAGATGACCTCTTGAGTTCCCTTCCAGCCCTATATTTCTAAGATTCTCAATCTCGTGTGCCATTTTGAATACTTTAGAAGTTATTCCTGTACTATGCTAATGCAGGAAGCAGCTACTGGAAGAGGTGTAGTCTTGTGGGCTGAGCAGAGGACTGGGAGTCAGGAACTTCTGAATTCTAATTCTAGCTGTGCTACAACTCCCTTTGTAGCCATGGGAAAGTTATAACTGCCCTGCTTCAGTTTCTTCATCCATAAACTGGGGATTAACTTTACCTACCACACAGGGGGACACAACGATTCGTTATTCAATGTAATTCTTCATCTTAAAAAAGCTTTGAAAAACTTACTAGCCAAATCAGCATCTAGGATTGATGGCAACAAAATTCAAGATGGAAAGGTCAATCTTGTGCGGAAAACAGTGCACTGAAACACAGAAGGGTTCAATAGTATACTCTGCTACAGACTTCCTGTAGCGGTTATAATTCTCTCCCCCCATGTTAGAACACTGGCCTTAGCAACCCATTTTTGTCAATCACTTGAATGGCACCTAAAACAGGTTTCAAGTATATATAACAGGTCTGTACAAAAAAACTCTTAGGATCGCACTACAGGAAATGGCTCTGGATGGATCAGAGATCAGATTCAGTATAAATAAATGGTGGACAACATCATGTACTGCTTTAAAAGTGGCTAGCTTGTAGGCTATAGTATACTGCAATTTATACCACGCACACACGCATACCATTATTTGTTGATGGATTTCTCTGTGCTGCTCTTGCAAGCCAATCTACTGTTGGAATACTATTTGAAAATGGTGTCTTGTCCACAGATTCCTGGACCTGTTCCTCGCAATGTAGAAGTTATGCCAACACTGAACCATTGGGCTGGCCTTTAAAGCACAGTAAAATCAGAGGGTTCAATCTTACCTTCACACAACCAAGCACAGATTGCTGAAACTGATGTAAGAGCGGCAGCAGCTGAGTTAGGAGGACACTCAGCAGTGCAGATCCACTTTTAGAAACAAATGATGAAGGCCCAGGCTTAGGGAAAATTATTAGATTTGTATTAAACAAAAAAAACCACCACACTAATTTGTGCATTAAGAATGTCCACCTTCACTGGATATATTCCATTGTTGTGATAATCAAATTCGAAAGAGTACAGTATTTGCATGGAAATGTCATCCTTCACATATATGGAACCCCATAAATAATTTTACACTAAAAGGTTAAAGAAACCTGCTTATGTAACTGCCAGTTGACCAATTAATGTATATTCATGCATATTTTATCTATACATGAATAGATTACATGAGGTTTCTTATCTTTTATTTGTTGGTGAAACCTGAGATGTCTACATTGTCAAAGATTCTTTAAACATCTTTACACCCTACTACCCAAAGAAACTTTGCAATAAAAACCTTGGACAATTTCCATGACAAGAAACAACTGCTCAGGGATTTTCCTCATTTAATTTAAAGTTCAATGGCTATACAAAATCTCTCAACATTATTAATCTAACATACTTCCATGGCTGCCATTACTGTGATACCTAAGAGTCTCACAATCCTTAATGTATTTGTCCTCACAACATACCCTTACTTAGAAAACTGTAGATGAGGAATGGAAGCACACAGAGGTTTAGTGACTTGGCCAAGGTCACAAGAAGCCTGTGGCAGAGCAAGCATTTGAACCCAGGTCACCTAAAGTCCAACTTACACACATGCTTAACTTTATGCACTAGGAGCAGTCCCATCAACTTTAAGCACGTGCTTAAGTATTTTCTGAGTAAGAGTCTAAATCAGACACCCAAGAAGCCATAATGCTTTTTAAAATTACCCCTAGAAGTACCTTCTCTGAAAACCCTTGCTGCCGTAAACGTCCTATGTATGTTGTATGCAAGATGCTCATATTAAAACATTTTCAACAAAAATAAAAGTATTTTGGCAGAAGTGTGAACATTTTATTTAACAGTTACCAATTCTTTCTGCCCATTAGACAAAAAGATACACCAGATTTCTTGCGTATACATAGTACTAACTTTTTGTAACTCCAAGTATTCAAACATTTCATATATAAAAGTCTGCTGTCTCTAATGTAGAGGAGAAAGGAAGCAAATTTAGTACAGTGACTGTCATCCTGCTTTAAATTACCCATCGATAACAAACATTTATTCAAACATGACTATATAGACCCTGACTAAGCAAGGTAATTAAACACATGACTAATTTAACTGAGGCATCATTTTAAGTACCTTGCTGAGTCGTAACCATAAATGGTACAAATTCTGCAGTTTTACCACTATTGAGACTACATGAGTTAAAAGGGACACTGTCAAAGGGACGGTTGCATAGTCCAAAATATGTCAAGCTTTTCCTATACCTGTTGACAGAATCCCTGTAATTCATCTTATACAAAACCTCTACGTTTTCCACAAAGAAATACTTCAATGATCATTTTGTAGTGATTAGTGCAATAAGGAAAAAAAAAAATCACAAGGAACCCTACAACAAATAAATTGGGGGAGGGAAGTCAGTTTTAAGCATTATGCAGTTATAACAAAGTAAATAAATAATAAGAGCAACAAATAATTAGATATACCATATTAACTGAACAACAGTAAAAGGAGGTGATAGGCAATACATCCGTACTGAACTCCCAAAACTGACACCACTATAATTTAACATGTTGTTTGACAGTTATAATAAAAACTATTTACAGTTCAGTATGGCCTTCAGTTATATACACACAGCTCCTATTAAAAATTAGTGGGATTTTTTTTAAGCATAATCTATGGTCAAATTTGACGCACTGATAAACAGAAGATCAGAAACAGATTTGCATTTTTAAGTGCTGTTCTTGAAGAACTCCTTACATTTACAAATCCATGGAGGTATGAATACAATACCAAAGACATTTTTAAGGCAAATAAAACAAAACAAAAAAACCCAACCCGCCCCCCCAAAAAGGAAACCAATTTATAAATCATCCATAAATTAACATGATATAAAAAAAGCCACGATTCATACCAATGGAGATAAAGATACCAATTATAGTTTTTCCAGCAATTACATTCATATACTGAAAATCTTAGGTTGTGACACATCTCCTTTCAGTGATCTGACACAAATATTCACAATGAGAAAGTGCAGCCTTTGGAGAAAGAAACAGAGTTTCTGCAACAGAACTGTCTTAAACATTCCAGCTACCTGCAAATTTAGCCTCCTGCTCAAAAAGCATTGGAAAACATGATTAATTTTAAGCATGTAAGTAGTCCCAGTGAGATCAGCTTTACAATATAAGGCACGATCCCGAAATCAATAGAACTACTCACATGCTTAAAACTAAGCATGTATCTAAGTGCTTTGCTGGACCAAAGCCATAGTGCCAGATCTGCACGAGGTAAAAAGCATCGACCCTCAATAAAATTCAATAGGAGTCAAGAGTAACCAATACCTTGCAGGAGGTGTACAATACCAAATTGGATTAGGCCTAAATAGTGTAAAATGAGTAGACTTCACAGAAGGCATTATTTCATTGTCTAGTGGATTTAAAAAAAAAAAATAAAATTTTTTTTTGCGGTCACCCATCTGACATCATAAGCCATGTTAGTGGATTCAGCCAAAAGCAACAAAAAGTCTGTATTAAGCAACATACAACCTATCACACAAGATTTTTATGTCATTACAATAAAAGCTTTTTTAACTGGCATGCTCGGGAAACGGAGGGTGCTGGCAAATTAAAAATGCTGGTTAACTCAGAGGTAGGGGTTTGTAGCGCAGGGGGATGGCTGCAGGGCCCGGGTTCAGGGAGGGAGTTTAGGTCCAGAAGGGAACTTGGGAGGGACTCGAGGTGCTGGATGGGGGGGGGGGGGCTCACCTCCGGCAGCTCCCCGTCCCTGATGCTCCTAGTGGAGGTGCAGCCAGACGGCTCTCCAAGCAGGTACGCTACCTCTGTCTGCAGGCGCTGCCCCTCCCCCATCCCCCGCAGCTCCCACCAGCCATGGTTCCTGGCCAATGGGCTGGGAGCTGCGCAGTCAACACTCGGGGAGTGGGGATGGAGCTAGTGTGCCTGCAGAGCCATCTGGCTGCGCCTCCGCCAGCACAGCAGGGATGGGGAGCTGCTTTTGGGGAGCTGCCGGAGGGGAGCGCCCTCCTCCCCCCGCATCCAGCACCATGAGCCCCTCCTACACCCCAACCCCCTGCCCCAAACTCCCCCCTAGAGTGTACCCCGCAACCTCTCCCACACCCCATCCCCCTGCTGGCCCTGCACCAACCACACTATACACCAGACTTTCAGTGCATATCAGAAATGCCAATTTATAGAGCTTGCTGGCTGGTGAAGTGCTAGATAAAAGAGCTTTTACCGTATTAACTCATTTTACAGTATATTAGGCACTACTTAATAGTATGAGAAAGCAGCAGTTATGATTTTGTAAATCACAGTTCTAATAAGCACGAGTCTGTGCATATGCTGGAAGAGATATGGTTGTAAGATAAAATAAGCTCACTCGTAGCAGATTAAGAACAAAACAAACCCTACGGGACTGATTTTCTATTGCCTTGCACCTTGTGAAGTCACTAAAAGCCCACTCTAATGCTTAAACAACATTAGATCAGGCCCTTTCAGAACAGCAGCATTTTATGCCCAGGTAGCAAAGACATGAAGAAGAGATTTCCAACTACAAATTTCCTTCTCTTTCTTATTAACAAAATTCCAGCTCATAAAGAGGATCTAGAGTTTTAAAATTACATCTCTTTCACCATTTAAGCCACTGATGTTTTGCATTTCACTGAGTTTGGACAGTCAGTATAGAACAACAGGTTTTAGTTTGTGGTTCTCAAGCTGTAACACAATGCTGCAATTTTGTTTCATGAAAACACACACAAAAACCTTTTCTTTATATGTCTTTTTTCGCTTATATGTCTGAAAGCATTTATATTAATAATTATATTAAAATTAAATCAATATAGGGACCTGAACTTTTTGACAATACCCTTTTAACTCTGTGGATTTATCCTGGGGGAGGGAATTGGGTTTTTCCTCATTAGTTCTTCAGTTCATTGAGTTTTCTTTCCTAATGCAAAATTCACAAATTCACTGTTTTCATTAGCAGACATACGTATTCTGCAAACTCCTGAATGGCACCATGGCCACCATTACTTTTACAAATATAGCCGGCAGCCTTCTGAGCAGCGGCACATGCATCTGCAGGAACACCGCTCATGCCAGCTTCCCTCAAGCAGTCCACATCGGATTCTTCATATCCTATCAAAGGGGGAATTTAGATACGTTGAAGTGAGATAAGTAAAGCATTTTCTCTTGAATGTGATGAATTGCAGCTTTGGTTAATAAATTAAAGAAATAATTTGTATTTTTACAGCATTTTTCACCTGAGGATCTCAAAAGAACTTCACAAACTGGAATCAATCAATCCTTACAAAACCTCGAGAGATGTAAAATTTACAGGTGGTGGCTACAAAACGATAAAAATATTAAGGGCCAGATCTTGCAGATACTTAAGACCATGCATAACTTTATACATAAGAATAGTGCCTTTAAAGTATATGGAACTATTCAAGCACTCATTTAGCTTTACACAAGTATTTGGAGGATTGGGCCCTTAACTGTTAATTGAAAAATCCTTTGCACAATAGAATCAGAGCTTTCAGCAATCTGGTTATTAATCTTGCCTATTAAACTAAGGGCAAAGTGCTTTGAAGATAAGCCATGCTATGTATTATTTAACTGGACTTGTGTATGTTGCATGAAGTTTCCATTATTAAAAAAAAAAAGAAAGAAACTAACCTAAGTAAGCCACTTCTTTCCAGGATAAACTCATTTTATTTCTCCGGTCTTCTATAACTTGTCGTTTATGGGTCACACTGACTTTCACCTCACAATCCAATTTCAAAGCAGAAATCGTCTTTGAACACTCTTCTTCAGAGATTAGCCATACCTATTAAATCAAGTCAAATTAGAATAAACTCCATATACAGACACAAAGTGACTTTTGAATGACCATAATGGAAATTGCTTTTAGAAAATCTCTGATAAAGGCACTAGCATTCCATAGCTGAAGTTTCTCTTTTGGACTCAAAGCAGAGCTGATTAGGATGCAAGAACACATTACTGACCTTGCATTTCTAGTCATTAAGGACGAGTGATTTATCCATACGTAGGTTTCCTTCTAATTCACGAATCAGGAATTCTCATTTTTCTTTTTAAACACAACACATGCCAAGATTGTTAACTGAAATATTGAGATTGTCACAATACAACCGTGGTGTGCCGGCTATCAAATGCCCCAAGGTCTCAACACCTAATCTAAACCACACTTGGCAATACAAATATCTTGATGAAGGTTTCCACAATATTTCTAGATGTACACATGTATTCAAACAATTTTCCATGATTTCTCCGTCTAGCAACATTCTTGTGATTTGCACTCAGGGTTCTGGAGTTTCAGCAAAATTCTAAAAGAAAGAGCTACATGACACTGCAAGTAAATGTTGGAAGTACACTTTGTATTTGAAAGCTAGGAACAAAGCACTTTGTAGGGTAAAACAAAAGTTAAAACCACTTATATTTTTGTTAAAAAAATAATAAGTATAGGCAAAATTCTCCTCTCCAGTCTGTGCTGCAAGTTGTCAGTGAATATTTTGCACTCACTTCATATTTAGAATCAAGGGGAGTTGTGCGCAGCGCAAGATACCACACGTTTGCAGTATACATGGAGGTGCAGAACAAAACTCACAGCCCCAGGGGTTTTATGACACCTTTAGATCCCCCAATTCCCAGTACTAAGGTATAGAATGGGCTTAGACATACTTTGGCAGCTCAAGATAAGCAGTTATAAGGCAACAGTGCTCCACAGAATCACCATAGCAGAAATTGCTAGGTCTCTGCCCCATCCCATCCCTAGCTTTGTTGTGTTCTTGAGAGCTGCAGCGGGGGCCTTGTAAGACAGCATGCAGCTACCTTACTCAGTTCCTGCACTGGGAAGTTCTCCCTGACTGAATCAATCAGGCTGTACAGTAAATGTAAGTTTGACTTATAGGGCTGATCCTGCACCAATTTAAGATCTTACACAAGTGTAAGATCTTCACTGAGCTAGAATTTGGCTTTAATGATTAAGGAAAGCAACTTAAAACAATGTGGTTTTGGTTTTTTCACTTATCTTGAACTCTTAGGACTTCTGAGATGAAGGATGGATGATCTTGGGGTTAAAAGCACTAGACCGGGACTCCAATGATCTGTGCTTAATTTCCTCTCTCTATCACAGTGCTTGTGTAACCTTGGGCAAGTCAGTTAATCTTGTGTCTCAACGTCTCATCTATCTCCAGGGGATAACAGTGCTTCTGTATCTCAGAGGGCTTTTGTGATGACAAATTCATTAAGGTTCATGAGGAACTAAGATACTAAGGCGAGTAAGAGTCACACAACTACTGAGATAAAGAACTACTGCTCAGTGTGCGTGCCAGATCAGCAGCACATGCAACATGAGCAGTGCCAACACCATACCATACAAATTCCTTCCCACCACCTTGGGACAACTAGAGCAAATGCCAACACAAGTATGAATGAGATCTAGAAACTTGTCATAACCACATAGGAACTAGAGATCCTATAGTAGCCACCATCTGAGTGTACTGAGGTGCTAAGATGGCTTACTCAAAATTGTTCTCAGAAGCGCCCTGCCCTACCTCCATTTTAATTTTTAAAAGTTCACGGTGTAGAAGTTAAACAAGGTAAAGAAAGTCTCATGATTCAAAAAAAGGTGCTTACCTCAACTCCTCTTTTCTTTAATAAGGAAATCCCATCAGCACCTCTATCATCACCAGAGCTTTTTTCTTTTTGATCTTCTGACAAACAACTGTGACCATTGGTAAGCCATCCATCAATGCTGCAAACCAGTAGCTTTATCTCTTTACCCAAATAGCCATATCTAGAGAAAAGCTATCATTTCAGGATGGAAGGCTTCAGAATAACATTTTTAAAAAATTAAAATAAAAAGTAACCCATTCATGCAAAGCAAAGGATCTTGGTTTGTGATTCTTGGTTACTTTCACAAGAAAGACTCCCCAACATCTTTAATTTTCAAAATATACCCCAAAAGATAAATGCAGAATAAATGAATCTGTATTTCTCAAAACATGAAAAAACAAAACTTAAAACTTACTAATAAATGCAACTCTATGGTGAAAGACAAGTTGCCCATGTTGTCCATTTTTATTTGTTTTTAAAAATAGCAATAGAGTTTTTTAATTTTCTTTAGAAGAGCGAGTTATGTTCTATAGCACTTGTTTTAATAAAGAAATGTGGAAAAACAGGTCACAGATACAATGACTAAAGCATTACTTGACCTACAGCAGTGCCTGCGGTGCCCAATCCTAATGTAGTCCTACAAACACAGAATTAGGCATGGCGTCCGCGTGCAGGAGCTTAAGATCTTACACAGAGCCAGAGTGGACATACTAAAGAAGTGCTATGTTAAGATTGGGTTTTTGAATCACCTACCCCCAGGCTGAAACCGCAGAACCGAGAACAAGTCCAATTCAGCTGATCTCAACAGTCTTAAGAGATGGTACAGGGATGGGGAGAAAGATAGCTTAGGTCAAAGACATTTGAGCAATTGTTTCTTTAAACAACCAACACTGAAAAAAACAGATTGATCAAAGTTTGGTCATACGAACCCTTCAAAGCTGATATTCAAGATCAAGGGACAAATACATCACAATTATGATAAATAATACTGAACTTTCAAAACCTTCCTTTTTACCTCAGCACTCTTTGCTCTGCAATAGGCCAATCGATATCTATGTCTATATCCACGCTGCATTCAGCACACATTTCATAGTAGATCACTTTTCCACCCTAAACAAAATTAGATTTCAGTAGTATTATTCCCCATATTTCATAATCCGTAGCTAACACAACAGCAACTTAAAGACAGAAGTGTGTAGCCTTTACGACTAAATATGTTTAACCCCATATACAGTAGTGACCAAATTACTAAGCTGGAAAAAAAAAACAAACACATTTGTTACTATTACTTTCCATTTGCACAGTGCTTTTCATCCTAGACTTTTACAGACTCATTTTTGTAAAGGACTTTATTATCCTTATTTTACAGCCAAGGAAACTGAGACACAAAGACTTTCATCACTAAACCCTACTGACTTCACTAGGTCATTTAGTGGGAAAAGAGACAACAGCACATTTAGCTCCGACTCAGTACAACTATTTACTGGCACGAAAGACTCTCTCTTATCTCAGGATTTCTGGGATCTCTTATATCATTATGGGCAAGTCACTTAGTCTTTTTGGGACTCGGTTTCCCCAGCTGTAAAATGGAGTTCAGACTACTGGTCTCTCAGAGAGCTGTTATGAGAAATACTTCATGTTTGTAAATCATTTTGACTTCCTCTGATGGAAGGCACTCTCTGGAAGTAGCAAGTTATTAATGTTAAGTGAAAAAAGTCACTGATTTTTCTGTTGCACAATTCAACACAAGGCTCTAAACAGCTTTTCAATTTCATGCAGAGTACATTTCCAGTTTAGTACATAGGAACCATGCCCTGAGTAATAGCTGCTGTGGACAACTCTGATGGGCAGAGTGGACTAACTGCACCTTAGCATCAAAGAATCAAGATGAGAAAAAAAAAAGGCCTGCCTTTCATTCTCAGCGTCAGAAGGACCAGCTCTTAGTGGAAACCTCAGATAATATCAAAATGTTACTGTAGTAAGTGAATGCTGACAATAAGTAGGCTCAACTATCTCTTCAGTAAGAAGCCAAAGGCCTATTATGTTTAATTGCTTCCTCTGCAGCTAGCATGATAATAGTACAACACTGATGAAGGTGGCTGCATGAAGGTGGCTGCAAGATAAAAGTTATACAGCATGGTTAACATTCTCAGCTGGACAACTTTCTGTGAAAGGGGAGCCAATTACAGCTACTTCATAGTGGAGCCAGGTCTACGCTAGACTTGGGGCTTTACTAATGTGTGTTAGTTAGCCATGAGCTCCAAGGGTGTGGGAGTGCAGCATACCCCTTCCCTGATATATCACTTATGTTGCAGGCTACAGGAGAGTGGTGTGTAGGAGTCAGATACACCACTTCTGCACCCTCCGATAACTACCCCACTTCAAAGGATCCCCCCAGCATGGAGACTCATCTGCTTTCTGTTCCAAGTGAAGCGGAACACAACTCAGGACTGAGTCCTGTAAGTTTTTAAGAAATATTCTGCACTTCTAAAATTAAAGCAGGGATGCTCAAACTGGGGATTCGGGACCCCTGGGGGGGTCACGAGATTATTACATGGGCGGGGGGAGGGGGGGTCACAAGCTGTCAACCTCCGTCCCAAACCCTGCTTTGCCTCCAGCATTTATAATGGTGTTAAATATATAAAAGAAGTGTTTTTAATTTATAAGGGGGGGGCCACACTCAGAGGTTTGCTATGTGAAAGGGGTCACCAGTAAAAAAAAAGGTTGAGAGCCACTGAACTAAAGGATTCCAAGCACTCTGCAAAAGTTAAGTCAATTAAGCCTCAACACTCATGTGAGATAAGCATTATCCTCATTTCTCAATGGGGAAACTGAGGTACAGAGAGATTAAGTACTTGCTAAAAGTCACAAGAAAGTTGGTAATACAGCCACAGCTCTCTTTATCTACATGCCACACTGGAGGCCTGATTCTAAAATCCTTACTTAAGAGGAATACTATGAGGAATACTCAGCTGAATTAAGAGTCATAGAATCGAATCCTGGAGTTCCAATGGGAATTCTAACACTGCATTTTTATAGGCCTAAGGATATACATTCTTCATGCACAAATTCTTTAAGAAAGCTATGTTGTAAGAACTGTACCTACTAGTTTCAGAAGGTTAACAGTAGTTAAGGGTTACAACATAGCTGGCTTCAATAATTGCTGCCTGGCATCTGTTTTTTCCTTCAACACTCAACTTACTATAGCCAATTACATGCATCACAATTGCCAGCTCTGAGCTCCATAATGAAAGAGTACTAGAGATGCTACTCTAAAAAAGCCCCGCAAAATAGAAGCACTAACTTGTAAGTAGTTTTTTTCAATCAAGTCCTTTTTAGCAAAGTAAAATGACCCATTTTCATACAGTTCTCCATCCCAATCCTGACGCCGGGGCCGCTTTGCTGGATCCAGGTTTTGGGGCGTTGTCACTTTGTTAACTGTAAACAAAAGTGTGACAAAATGAACAAAAAAAAAAGCTTTTGTTCACTTTCTTGTTCAAATATCTTGCTGCTGGGAAATTAAGGGTACAACATAGTAACCAGCTTCTTTGATTCCTGTCTCAGAAAAGGTAGGTACCTAAGAAACATTGAACTGTTGTCTCTCTCTTGGTAACTTTGGATCCCAAGGCGTAGGAATGCCCTATGTTTCTTGTACAGAAAATGGAAAGATCCCCATTCAAACTTGCAGAGAACACATCTATCTCAATCTTCAGACCAAAACTGCCCCATGGCCCTGTTAAAAAGCGTTCCTGCCTTTGTGAAAGAAAAATAGCTCTTCTCCCATTACCATTTCTAGTACCTTGTATGGAAATTTTTTTCTGCTTTTTTAGGGAAATTAAAAAAAAAATAAAGTTATCTATATACCTTAAAACAGTATTTTTTTCTTATATGTCCACTATACGCCCATACGTCATGTTATTCCTTCTGTAGTAACTCCCTGCACCACGGGGTGGGGGAGGAGAGGAGGGAAAGAAGGTATAGTTTTAGGAGCACTCAGGATACTATCTTGGAAGGATGTTGAGTAATCTTGTCTCCCATTGAAGGCAATGAGAGTTGAGAGTGCTCAGCATAGTGCAGGACTGGCATCTCAAAACAGAGATGGCACATTAGCTCTGAAAGCTTGAGAACATGTATTAAGTACACAAAGCTGACTGTACAATGATACTTGTACACTAAATGATAGTATTATGCCTCTTGTACACTAAAAGCTACAAGTAAATTTTCATTTTCAAAGCAATTTGGAAACGTCACTCAACAGCTCCTGTTCTGATCAAGATTTTTCACTAATCATTTATTTTATTCTAAGTAGGGCTATCAATTAATTGCAGTTAAATCATGTGATTAATTCAAAAAAATTAATCACTCTGTTACTAGAATACCAATTGAAATTTAATAAATATTTTTGGCTGTTTTCCTACATTTTCAAATATATCTATTTCAATTATAAGCACAGAATACAAGTGTACAGTGCTCACTTTATATTATTTTTATTATAATTTTTACAGTGCAGATATCTGTAAACAAAAGAAATAGTATTTTTCAATTCACCTTATACAAGCACTGTAGTGCAATCTCTTTATTATGAAAGTGCAATTTACAAATGTAGGTTTTTTTGGTTACATAACTGCACTCAAAAACAAAACAATGTAAAATTTTACAGTCTACAAGTCCACTCTGTCGTTCTTCTTATTCAGCCAACCGCTAAGAGAAACAAGTTTGTTTACATTTATGGGAGATAATGCTGTCCACTTCTTAATTATAATGAACCTCAAAGTGAGAACACGTGTTCGCATGGCACTGTTGTAGCTGGCACCACAAGATATTTACGTGCGAGCTGCACTAAAGATTTATATACCTTTTCATGCTTCAGCCACTGTTCCAGAGGACATGCTTCCATGCTGATGACACTCATTTAAAAAAAATAATACATTAAATTTGTGACTGAACTCCTTAGGGGAGAACAGTATGTCTCCTGCTCTGTTTTACTCACATTCTGCCATATATTTCATGCTACATCAGGCTTGCATGATGACCCAGCATGTTGTTCATTTTAAGAACACTTTCACTGCAAATTTGACAAAAATGCAAAAAAGATATCAATGTGAAACTTCTAAAAATAGCTACAACACTCAACCCAAGATTTAAGAATCTGAAGTGCCTTCCAAAATCTGAGAGGGATGGGGTGTGGAGCATGCTTTCAGAAGTCTTAAAAGAGCAACACATTGATTCGGAAATTACAGAACCTAAACCACTAAAAAAGAAAATCAACTTTCTACTGGTGGCATATGACTAAGATGATGAAAATGAACATGAATCGGTCCGCACTGCTTTTGATCGTTTTCAGGCAGAACTCATCATCAGCACGGATGCACGTCCTCTGGAATGGTGGTTGGAGCATCAAGGGACATATGAATCTTTAGTGCATCTGGCATGTAAGATATCTTGTGACGCCAGCTACAACAGTGCCATGCAAACACCTGTTCTCACTTTGAGGTGACATTGTAAACAAGAAGCAGGCAGCATTATCTTCTGCAACTGTAAACAAACTTGTCTGAACGACTGGCTGAACAAGAAGTAGGACTGATTGGACTTGTAGGCTCTAAAGTTTCACATTGTTTTATTTTTGAACTTAGGTTTTTTTGTATAATTCTACATTTATAAGTTCAAGTTTCATGATAAAAAGATTACACTACAGTACTTTTACTGGGTGAATTGAAAAATTACTATTCTTTTGTTTTTTACAGTGCAAATATTTATAATCAAAAATAAACATACAGTGAGCACTGTACACTTTGTATTCCGTGCTCTAATAGAAATCAATATATTTGAAAATGTAGAAAACTGAAAAATATTTTTTAAATAAATGGTATTCTATTATTGTTAACAGCGCAATTAATCGTGCAATTAATCTTTTAAACTGCTTGACGGCCCTAATTCTAAGAAGTCTTTACTTTTCATTTCAACTTATTTTCAGCACAATACTTTGTTACCTTTTTTTTTCGTGGTAAACTAGTGTTTTTTATATTCGTTCTCAGAGAGCAGTGCTCGGTAAACTGTAAAAACCACACCCAAAACATCCCAGATTATGACACTGGACAAGAATTAGAGTTCTTGGGTAATTTTTATGAAATGGACTTAGCAGTGTAAAAGGCACTGACTTGAACTCCTTGGAGAATGAAGGCTTCCATTTTATTTATGAAACTAGTAAAATATGGACAGCAGCAGTATAAGTATCCAAATATGCACTAATGTGTCTCACCCTCAGATGCAGGAACTTCTTCCAAAGGTGAGATGTTAGTTCCATCTTAGTTCATTTATTGGTTGGCCTCTCTGCTACAGCTGCATCTTCACCTGGAAAGATGGTGTGTTCTTATCTCATGTTAGCTAACATGTGGCAACTAAAACAGGTAAAATTGCAGCGAAGACAAGGCAGTTTGTTGCTTTAATACATGTTAGCATGTTAAGATAAAGACTATGGGGCAGCCTAGGGTTTCCTTTGTTTTGTCAACTAAGGGTATGTCTACACTACGGGATTATTCGATTTTACATAAACCGGTTTTGTAAAACAGATTGCATAAAGTCGAGTGCACGTGGCCACACTAAGCACATTAATTCGGCGGTGTGCGTCCATGGTCCGAGGCTAGCATCGATTTCTGGAGCGTTGCACTGTGGGTAGCTATCCCGTAGCTATCCCATAGTTCCCGCAGTCTCCTCCGTCCATTGGAATTCTGGGTTGAGAGCCCAATGCATGATGGTGCAAAAATAGTGTCGCGGGTGATTCTGGGTAAAAGTCGTCACTCATTCCTTCCTCCGTGAAAGCAATGGCAGACAATCATTTCGTGTCCTTTTTCCCTGGGTTGCCCTGGCAGATGCCATAGCATGGCAACCCTGGAGCCCGTTTTGCCTTTTGTCACTGTCACCATATGTGTACTGGATGCCGCTGACAGAGGTGGTACTGCAGTGCTACACAGCAGCATTCATTTGCCTTTGCAAGACAGCAGAGACAGTTATCAGCTGTTCTGTACCATCTGCCATGCCACTGTAAATTGGCGATGAGATGACTGTTATCAGTCATTCTGTACCGTCTGCTGCTGTCATGGGTGCTCCTGGCTGAGGTCAGCCGGGGGCGCAAAGACAAAAATGGGAATGACTCCCCGGGTCATTCCCTCCTTTACGTTGTATCTAAAAATAGAGTCTGTCCTGTCTAGAATATGGGGTAAGTGTGCTAGAGAACCAGTGTACCGGAGAGCACAGCCGCTCCGTGTCAGATCCCGCAGAAATGATGAGCTACATGCCATTCTAGGGGGTGCCCCTGCAACAACCCCACCTGTTGCTTCCCTGCTCCCCCAACCCTCCTGGGCTACCATTGCAGTGTCCCCCACATTTGTGTGATGAAGTAATAAAGAATGCAGGAATAAGAAACACTGACTTTTCAGTGAGATAAAATGAGGGGGAGGAAGCCTCCAGCTGCTATGATAGTCTAGGCAGGACATTAACGGTGCGGGGGAGAGGAGCCCAGCATCCCGTTGCTATGATAGTCCAGGCACTACAGAATCTTTTCTGTAGACATGAAAGGGGGGAGGGGGGGGCGCTGATGGAGCTCAGCCCCCAGTTGCTATGATGAAGACGCTTACCACTCGTTCTGTACCATCTACTAGGAATGACCGGGAATCATTCCTATTTTTACCCAGGCGCCCCTGGCCGACCTCACCTGAGGCCAGCCAGGAGCACTCACGGGCTGATGATGACGATGGATAGCAGTCATATTGTACCATCTGCCACCGGGGAGGGGAGGGGAGAGGATGCTGCTGTTCAGTGCCGCAACATCGCGTCTACCAGCAGCATGCAGTAGACATAGGGTGACATTGAAAAAAGTCAAACGATTTTTTTCCCTTTTCTTTCACGGGGGTAGGTGGGGGTAAATTGACGAGCTATACCCTGAACCACCCCAGACAGTGTGTTTAACCCTACAGGCATTGGGAGCTCAGCCAAGAATGCAAATGCTTTTCGGAGACTGTGGGAACTGTGGGATAGCTGGAGTCCTCAGTACCCCCTCCCTCCCTCCATGAGCGTCCATTTGATTCTTTGGCTTTCCATTACACTTATCACGCAGCACTGTGCTGAGTCCCTACTGTGGCCTCTGTCTGGAGATTTTTTCAAATGCTTTGGCATTTCGTCTTCTGGAACAGAGCTGTGGTATAACAGATTTGCCTCCCCATACAGCAATCAGATCCAGTATCTCCCGTACAGTCCATGCTGGAGCTCTTCTTCGATTTGGGACTGCATGGCCACCTGTGCTGACCAGAGCTCCACGCTGGGCAAACAGGAAATGACATTTAAAAGTTCGCAGGGCTTTTCCTGTCTACCTGGCCAGTGCATCCGAGTTCAGATTGCTGTCCAGAGCGGTCACAATGGTGCACTGTGGGATACCGCCCGGAGGCCACTACCGTTGATTTGCAGCCACACTAACCCTAATACGATATGGTAATACCGATTTTAGCGCTACTCCTCTCATCACGGAGGAGTACAGAAACCGGTTTAAAGAGCCCTTTATATCGATATAAAGGGCCTCGCTGTGTGGACGGGTGCACACACTGCTAAAATCGGTTTAAACGCGTAGTGTAGACCAGGCCTAAGTCTTCCCTACAATTTTACCTCAAGTTAATCATCATGTGCTAGCTAACATGAGATAAGAACCTACTATTTCTCCTAGTGAAGACGCAGGCCTTTGCTGTCAGATCGATATACAACATGTAATCCGTTGGGGGGACATGAACTGAGCGCTTTTCGACAGAGTAATTTTATGTTTAAATCTGCTAGTGACACTTGTACAATGAGCTTCAGGTCATCTATAAGAAATAAGTGTACATTAACAGCTACATTCAAACATCACTATTTAAAAAAGACAAAGCTATTTGGGTTTCTCTGATTATGAAATGTATGCCCCCGATGCCACTTCCAAGTGTAGTGAACATAAAGCTTTCAATCTAGCATGCTTTATGAACCATAGTAATAAATCATAAACTTCAGAATATTACCTCCTTTTTTTATCTCACTCCATCTAAACAGATGCCGTCTCACAACGGAGAATACAGAATCATAGCCATCCTCTCGGATCATTTTTGACACTTTAATAAGATCATCAGGATGTAAACAGGGAGATGTTGCCTGAATATGTCCTATAATATCAACCTCTAAAGAATGAAAAAGTAAAATATATAATGAGAAACTTTGTATGAAATATTTAATAAATATAAATAATAAGATACTTCCACTTGATGATTAACATTATTTACACACACACACAATTTCGAAGAAATCCCATGAGCAGATACATAAATTATATGGTTAAGTGATTCACTTTAGCCATTAAAAAAATTGTTGCTACAGCAATACTAATTAAGAAAAAAATATTAAAGAGCCCTCCTTCTCACTGATTTCAATGGGAGTTAAGGGCATTCAGCAGCTTGATGCATTGAGACTTAAATCAGTAGCAACAAATATACCATTATGATGACGAAGAAACTCTTGGATGGTCTCCAAAGAAGAAGAAGTGTCTTTAGATACTTGAGCGCTTCTGCGATGGACTTTTACACCAAATTTCTTTGCCACTTTCTCAATTTCATCATGGTCTGTAGAAACCCACACACTGTTGGCAGACAAAGACACACCGCATGAATGAATACAGAGAGAACTCAAGAGAAGAATTAACACTAATCTCTAAATGCACTGTATAACATGAATGGGCTGATTACTAGTCTTATTCATGACAGCAGAAATCTGGTCACCAAATGAGACAAACGTTTAAACTGGATGTCTGCATCTCATTTCTAGATTGTCAGTGGAGCAACTACAATCACGGGAGTTAAAGTCAATGCTGCATTTTAGTAGATGCCTTATAACAATGCACTTTGCAAGACCAACTCTTTGCTGGTTAAGCACTGATTGAATTAGACAGCCAAACTAATTACAAGCCTACTCACTTTCACTGGCTCACATACAGCCACAAAAGTATTAGGCTTGGTTTTGAAGTACAAGGACTTCAAATTGAAGCCATCAAACTGTGACCACCTGTCACAGAATACCAAGAAATAGTTTATGTCCATTCTTTTAAGATGAAAAGTGAGGGTCAATTTTTATTCTTGCTCTGAAGGCCGGTAACTGGTGTCCAAATGCTCACTAACCTACTAAGAATCATCACATCTTAATATTGTCCGCATCTGGAAAAAGAACTAATTCAAGTATTTTCTGTTAGTAAAACTACTGCTTTCAACAGCAGGATAAGAAACCAACCAACCAAGTTAAATTAGATTAAAATCCATTCTCCTGAAAAGCTGAGTGGTACTGTAATCTAACACTTTATGATGTCTGAGCTTCCATACCTGTAGGAAATAAATAATTTCAGAATGTTCTAATTTATTTGACAAATTGTAACAGTCCATTCTGATGAATCAATGTTGAATTTGAAATAGTTGCATAGTTCAGAAGCTATGCTGATGTTAATACAATGACCATTCATATCTGTTTGCATGGATTCAGTTATAAATTAACTTATTCTGTAATTACAGAAAAATAAATGCAATAGGTTCAATCCAACCCCAGAGTGACAGCTAATCAAATGACAGCCACAGAGATTCTGGCACAATAAGACCCAATACCAGTAATACCGGTCTAGCAGGATTATCAGGAATGAGAAATATTTACAAAAGGAGGGATTGGGTCAATTGTGTGTACTGTAGCAGAATGCAGGCAAACAGTGTGTGAAAATAATGCCATCAGAATTACAATTTAAAGAACACCAAAATTTAACAAATGCAATAAAACTTGAGAGAAAAAAACACTTTGTTTCATCCTAGGGATACTAATATCTTTCTCACTGTACCACACACAATAACTGGTGCTCATCTCTTATAAATTTTTCCATCCGAAGATGGGATTCATCAGAATATATATAATGACGATGACAGCAGCTCCAGGTCACAAATTACAACTCGCACATGAGCCACTACGCATCAGTGAATATTAGTTTTCAGGTTCATCCATGTGTTCTGGAATAAAAATATCTCAAAGTGAACAGTTTAAAAAAACCCACAGCCCTTTATATTAAACAAAGAGCTATTACTCTTGTGCATACATCTCTACCCCGATATAATGCTGTCCTCGGGAGTCAAAAAACCTTATACTACATTATAGGTGAAAGTGTTATATCGAACTCTCTTTGATCCCCCTGGGAGCGCTGCTTACTGCGTTATATCTGAATTCATGTTATATTGGGTCACGTTATATCAGGATACAGGTGTATTTACATTTCCCATTCAAAGTTATTTAAAGGGACCTGGAAAACGTATCCCATTTCTGTCTAACAGTTCTGTACCTCCTGTAGTTAAAAGATGAAATGGGCGTGTCTGCCCTGTTCATAAATGCAGCCAGCAAGAAGACAATCAGCAGGTCACTCCAGTCATGGCACATCTAGAATCTCCAGGTTCAAATACAGACTGAGAGCCAAGGCTCAGGGTACTTCCTGCTCAATGGCAGCTAACTCAGGTCCCCGGCACGCAGGTGCAGCAGATGGGACATGAGGTGCTGGCTTCATTTAACTTCGAAAATCACAGTATGTTAATTAATGTATTGTAACTGTAACCATGCATATATTAATAACACAGAATTCGACCCTACAGTAATTGTAATAATTAATATTACGATATTAATCACAACGCTCAAAGTACATTATTTAATTAACCTAAAAGCAAAACACGTCGCTAATTAACACCCCACTGAGGGGATGGTGGGGGGGGGGTGCAGTGGGGCTCCCCGCGCATGCGCACCTCTGGAAGACGCCGGAGTCGATTGCCGCGCGCAGCACCCAGCCGATGAGCGGCAGCCCGGCCAGGGGCTTGATGTTCTTCAGCGGGATCCCCTTGCTGCCGCCGCGCGCCAGCACCAGCGCGGCCATGTGCGGGGGGCGCTGCTCGGCCTCGGCCGCCGGGACAGAGCCACCTGCAGCAGCGGCGGAATCCATCTTCCCCTGCGCGAGCCTCGGCCTCGGCCCCGCCTCCCCTGGTGCCACGCGTCAGCCCCGCCCGCAACCAGGAGCATGCCGGGAAATGTAGTTCTGGGGCTGCAGCCTCTTGGAGGGGAGGGGCAATTAAGCCTTGCAGAGGATGAGCGGGCGGGGTGGGGTGGAGTGAAGCGCTGTGCTATTTGGGGTTGGTGCCCAGCACAGGGTGGAGTGGGAGAGCAGGGGCTGCCCTGTCCAATACAAGGTGGATAGGTGGAATACAGCTCAGAAGAGTACAAGGAAGAACACACTCATCAGTGGTGGCTTTTGGGACTGAGTTTCAGAGCCAGCCTGGCTTAGTAAAAGCAGCAAAGAATCCTGTGGCACCTTATAGACTAACACACGTTTTGGAGCATGAGCTTTCGTGGGTGAATACCCACTTCGTCGGATGCATGTAGTGGAAATTTCCAGGGGCAGGTATAAATACGCAAGCAAGAAGCAGGCTAGAGATAACGAGGTTAGTTCAGTCAGGGAGGATGAGGCCCTTTTCTAGCAGTTGAGGTGTGAAAACCAAGGGAGGTCTACTGTGACTGGCTTGCCAACTACAAAACCAGTTTCTCCTCCCTTGGTTTTCACACCTCAACTGCTAGAAAAGGGCCTCATCCTCCCTGACTGAACTAACCTCGTTATCTCTAGCCTGCTTCTTGCTTGCATATTTATACCTGCCCCTGGAAATTCCACTACATGCATCCGACGAAGTGGGTATTCACCCACAAAGCTCATGCTCCAAAACGTGTGTTAGTCTATAAGGTGCCACAGGACTCTTTGCTGCTTTTACAGATCCAGACTAACACAGCTACCCCTCTGAAGCCTGGCTTAGTGTTAATCCGGCTATGGATCCTGGGAGATGCACAGGTAGGCCTGTCCCAAACTAAAGTCCCCCCTTTGCAATTGTGGAGGAGGAACGATTAAGCCCTGCTAGCAAATGATTACAGGGGACAACAAATGAGGAAAGGGGCCATGTGTGAAGGTCATAGGGCCAAAATGAGAAATCCAGAAGGGACAGTAATCGAACCCCAGACAGTGCCCACCGCTCCTCAAAGGAGTCAGTGGATGCTGCCTATAGGCACTTTGCCCAGAGACATCATACAATGAGGGAACAGAAATAGGCCCCACAGGTACAGAGTTTTCCCATCCCCATCAAGGTTCTTCCTCTCGGTCAGTGGATGGCCTTCTTGGCCAGCAACAGGAGGAGGCTGACAAGGAGGTCTCGTGAACTGATGGGGACACAGATGGGGTGTGCAGATAAGGACGTGTGGGGAAAAATGAAGCCAGAATGTCAGCAGGAGGTTCTAGAACTGGGAGGGGAGAAGTCTGAGTTCTTGTACATAGATGTGTAGCAAGTTGTTCCTCTTGTTGTAGAAGGGGCAAATGTTGGGGGAACATTAAACTGCACCAACCCCATGCCTGTTGGCTTAGTATTAAGGGGGGAGCACCACAGAATGGGTCTGAGTAAATCCTTCTCTCCCACATGCCATGACAATTTTTCCGGCATTTTAAGGGATAACATCCCACAAACCTGCATCCAAGAAAGAACTGCTTAAAAGCATTTGCAGTGTGATACAAATATATGATTGCATATCTTGAATAAAAGCACTTTGTATCCCTTACAAACATTGTTCTGTATTTTGCTTGCAGTTGCCTTTTGTATTCCTTTGTGCATGTTCATTATTTCCTGCATTTGTTTTGAATTCCAGTAGAGTGCAGACTAATCACACAGGAATCATTTTATGATGAATAAAATATCCTTCAGTGAAAGGAAAGACCCTTGAGCCTTCCATTTCATTTAAATTAGAGCAGAGGTTCCCAGGCTGTGGTCCATGAGAACTATTAGTCCATGGGTCACTTGGTTGTGGTCTGTTGAGAGCTGGCTGGTCATAAGGTTAGCTTTCCTCCTTTTTCCATTTGCTCAACTGCTTTAAAAGATATGGAGGGAAAAAAACTAATTTCCTAGTATTATTTTTCCCATGCAAGCAATGGCTTTATATGCCACAGGCATGTTATATTGTCAGGAGTGGGAGTCTCCATAAGATGATCTCTTTATTAAGCTCTGGGCCAACCTGGAAAAGTTTGAGAACCCCTGAGTTAGGGGTTAGGGACTTAGTTTGGAATGACAAAACTTCTATTGACTTAAATGGGGCAAAACTCTACCCATAGGCTATACACTGCTAAATGCTTTTTGAGAAGTTCCAATTAAGACAAATTCTGCCTCAGTCTGCACTGGTGAGTTAGGAAACAGAAAGAGGACCTAGGGAACTTATTTCCCCCGAATGCACCTAGCAAAAACAAAGTAAGATACCAACCTATGATCATGGGTACCAGCAATATCCCATTTCATGAGCACAATTAATTTATTTGCACTCCCTATTAGCTGTGTACATTTTATTTTATTTTATCATTTTAAGTGATACTCGTTGCTACTGAGGGTTTGGCTACACTTGCAGGTGTGCAGTGCTGGGATTTAAAGCTGTCTTCGTACAGCTGTGTAGGGAAAGCGCTGCAGTGTGGCCACACTGACAGCTACTAGCGCTGCAGTGTGGCCGCATTTGCAGCATTTGCAGGGGTGTTGGGAGTGGTGCATTATGGGCAGCTATCCCACAGAGCACCTCATCCCATTTTGGCGGCGTGGGTTGTGGGAAGGGTGTGGAGGGTGCGGGTCATTCTGCTTCCTGTCCCAACGCCTCGTGATGCATCGCTTCACATCCCAGCAATCCCTGTTTTTCCGTTCACGTTTGGTGCCATCTTGACTCTCTCAATGGTTTCTGTGCAGTGTGATTTGTGTGGGAAATGGAGCCCGAATTGTTGAGGAGTATGCTGACGAGTCTTGCCAGCACATCATGTTTGGCAGTTGAACTATTCCTTAAGATCCAAAGTGATGAGGAGTTCGACGATGATAGCGAGTCGCCTATGACCCATATGACACTAAATTGCTTGTGGCATTCACGGACATGCTCAGCACCGTGGAACGCCGCTTTTGGGCTCGGGAAACAAGCACTGAGTGGTGGGATCACATCGTCATGGAAGTCTGGCATGACGAGCAGTGGCTGCAGAACTTTCGGATGAGAAAAGCCACTTTCATGGGACTGTGTGAGGAGCTCGCCCCACCCTGCGGCACAAGGACACAAGATTGAGAGTTGCCCTGCCGGTGGAGAAGCAGGTGGCTATTGCAATCTGGAAGCTGGCAACTCCAGACAGCTACCGATCGGTTGGGAACCAGTTTGGAGTGGGAAAGTCGACCTTTGGAATTGTGTTGATGCAAGTTTGCAGGGCCATTAATCGCATCCTGCTAAGAAGAATCATGACTCTGGGGAAAGTGCAGGGCCGCCCAGGGGGGGGGCAAGAGGGGCAATTTGCCCCAGGCCCAGGGCTCCGCAGGGGCCCCCACAAGAGTTTTTCGGGGCCCCTGGAGCGGTGTCCTTCACTCGCTCTGGGGGGCCTGGAAAACTCTTGCGGGTCAGGGCCTTGGAGCTTCTTCCGCTCCCGGTCTTCACCGGTGGGGGGGTCCTTTCGCTCCGGAGCAGAAGGACCCCCCGCCAGCAAATTACTGCTGAAGCGGGACCTGCCACCAAAGTGCAACTCGGTCTTCGGTGGTAATTCGGTGGCGGGGGGCCCTTCTGTTCCGGGACCCCCCGCTGAAATGCCCTGAAGACCCGAGGCGGGGGCCCCGGCCACCGAATTACCACCGAAGAGTGGGCTGCACTTTGGCGGCAGGTCCTGCTTCAGCGGTAATTCACCGGCGGGGGGGCCCTGCTGCGGGTCTTTGGGGCACTGCCGCTTGCTGGTCCCGCGGCTCCAGGGGACCTCCTGCAGGCACACCTGCGGATGCTCCACCGGATCCGTGGGACCAGCGGACCCTCCGCAGGCACACCTGCAGGAGGTCCACCGGAGCCACCTGCCGCCGATGGCCCCAGGCCTCCGGAATCCTCTGGGCGGCCCTGGGAACGTGCAGGACATTGTGGATGGCTTTGCACAAATGGGTTTCCCTAACTGTGGAGGGACGATAGATGGGACGCATATTCCTATTCTGGCACCACCCCACCTAGCATCCAAGTACGTTAATCGGAAGGGGTATTTCTCTATGGTTCTCCAGGTGCTTGTGGATCACCATGGGCGTTTCACTGACATTAACACAGGCTGGCCTGGAAAGGTGCATGATGCATGCACCTTTCAGAACATTGACCTGTTCAGGAAGCTGCAGGCAGGGACTTTTTTCCCAGACCAGGAGATCACAGTAGGGGACATCGAAATGCCCATTGTGATCCTTGGAGACCCCGCTTACCCGTTAATGCCTTGGCTCATGAAACCATACACAGGGAAGCTTGACAGGAGCAAGGACCAGTTCAACTACAGGCTGAGCGGTGCCGAATGACTGTGGAGTGCGCTTTTGGCCATTTAAAGGGGCGCTGGCGATCTCTGTATGGGAAGCTAGACTTGAGGGAAAGCAGCATCCCTGCCGTTATATCCGCGTGCTGTACCCTCCATAATATTTGTGAAGGGAAGGGTGAAATATTCAGTCAGGCATGGACCTCTGAGGTTCAATGCCTGGAGGCTGAATTTGCACAGCCAGAGAGCAGGGCTACCAGAGAGGTCCAGAACAGGGCTGCAATGATTAGGGATGCCTTGAGGGAGGAATTTGAGGCCGAAAACCAACAGTAATGTTTGGTGTCTTGCATGGGAGTGAAGTGCAGTGGTTACAATGTCAGTAGGAATCTGTGTTTGCTAAGCTGATTTGCAGTGCCTGTTTCTTTCCTGGGCTAAGGTATCTTTGACTTTCTGAAATAATAAATACTGTTTTCAAAGCCAAGAATTCATTTATTGAAAAGAAAATAACTTTATTGACAGACACACAACATTTTGGGAACCTAAAAGGGCAGGGAGGTGGGCTGGGGAACTGTACAGTCACAGGTTTGAATATGTCCTGTCTGGAGTGCTGTGCAAAACTGCTGCACTTCAGGATGCCTATACTGCATGGTGATGGGGGTTGAGTGCAGAGGGTAAGGGTCGTAGTTCTCAGGGCTGGTTGGTGAATGTACAGGTGTTGGAGGCAGCTGGTGGTGGTAAGAACCTGGATGCTGGGGAAGGGGGTTTTGAGCTGACATTGGGGCACAAGGAAAAGTGCTTTGGGATGGGGGGCGGGGCCCTGATGTGTTAGTGCTCTGCCTGCATGGCTACGAGCGCCTGGATAGAGTCTGCTTGGCGCGCCAGGATGCTTATCAACTGCTTTGTGCTTTTCTTCCTGGCCGCTGCGTTTTTCTGCCGGATCTTGCTTTCCCTTTCCTTCCAGTCCTGCACTTTTTGATTCTCTGTGACAGAGTGATCCATAACTGCTTGCAGCATGTCTTCTTTGCTTTTTCACAACTTCTTCCGGAGGTTTTGGAGTCTTTGAGCTGTTGATAACATGGGCAGCCGAGATCTCAAGGTTGCTTATGGAAAGGCAAAAAAGGTAACACTTAACAGAGGCAGCATTGTTTATATCAGACAGTTATTCCCACACAGTGAAGGAGTTTACAGTCTTCACAATAGCATAATTTTCCCATACCAAAGAGAGCGCACATAACCCACAGGAGCCCTGAAATGATGAGTAAGGGGAACTGATTGCTTCAGGGCTGTACTGTCTTCGAGGTCTCCACCCGTTGGGGAAAGCAAACAGCGGCAGGGGGCACCTACACTGAACACTCTCTGAACATTTTCCACAGGAGTTGATCCTGGAAGATAACTCGCTGCTGCAGGTCACCTGGGAAGAGCGGGAAGGTCTTCTACAGGAATGCGGATTCCACTCTGGCCCCTATGCATCTTGCCTGTGTCTTGCAATGGTCCCCCCACCCCTCGCGGCACAGTGGCGCAGATACGTTAGCCTGACTGGGACAAGTACCACAGTGGCTTTCCCAATAAACTTGCGCAAGCGCATTGCCCATACTATTCCACATCTAGGCATGCATGCAGCCCTAACCCTTCCTCCTCTCCCGAAAACTATCCATCCTGAAAATAAAAGCCGCTTACAGGGAACCCGCTCCTCTGTTTGTCCTCCACCAAGTACCGGCTGCTGCGACTGGCTACCTTCCTTCTGGCTTGAGAAGAGCTCCTGGCTGCATGCCTCCAGGGACTCCGGGGTGTCTCCTCCCACCTCAGTACTCTCACTCTCACTTTTCTCCTTTTCCCCCCCTTCTCCTCCTCCTCCCCGCTCTGAAGTGTCCATGGTGGTCCTCGGATTGGCGGTGGGGTCACCCCCAAGTATCGTGTCCAGCTCTTTGTAAAAACGGCACATCGTGGGGGCAGTGCCGGAACGGCGGTTTCCCTCGCGGGCTTTGCAATAGGCACTTCGCAGCTCCTTCACTTTAACCCTGCACTGCAGCACGTCCCGGTCATGGCCCCTTTCTGTCATGGTCCTTGATATCTGCCCATAGGTATCATAATTCCTACAGCTGGAGTGCAGCTGGGACTGCACAGCTTCCTCCCCCCAAACACTGATGAGGTCCAGCAACTCGCCATTGCTCCATGCTGGGGCTCGTTTGGGGCGTGGTGGCATGGTGACCTGGAAGGATTCACTGATTGCACTCCACACCTGGCTGAGCAAACAGGAAGGGGATTTTTAAAATGCCTGGGGCATTTAAAGGGCGGGTCACCTGAGGCCAGGGCAGTAGAGTTCGAACTGATGAGCAGAGTGGCTAGAACAGGCATTCTGGGATACATCCGAATACCTCTGGAGGCCAATAACAGCGCTTTTGGTGGCCACACTGGCTGCTGCAGTCGTTATTCCCCAGGCCAAGGTGGAGTACCGCCAGCGCTTTAGCCAGGGAGATACAGCGTTGTATGTGCCTTGCAAGTGTGGACAGTGAGTGAGTTGCAGTGCTGTAAAGCCACCACCAGCGCTGCAACTCTCCAGTGTAGTCAAACCCTGAGATGGGCTAGAAGGTCAGTCCTGGAGACTTAAGTCCTCTAACCACAGAGCTGGAGCAGCACAAGCAGTAGCACTGCAAGCCTGCTTCAGAAGAGCTTGTTGATGTGCCTTAGGCTATGTCTATACTCAAACTGCTACAGTGGCACAGCTGCAGCTGTACCGCTGCAGTGCTTCTGTGTACACAGGGCTGGATTAAGGAAGGGGCTTAAGAGGCTGCAGCCCAGGGCCCCAGCTCAAGGGGAGCCCCACAAAAATAAATCACAGGCAGAGATCTCCGGGCCACAAAAAGGGGCTCTCAGGCTGCCTGTCATAGCCCCATGCCACTCCCGGAAGCGTCTGGCTACTAGCATGTCTCTGCAGCCCCCAGCCCTGTCCCCTGGATATACATGGGTGAAAATGGGTTCCTCTCTCACCTAAATGTGAAACACTTCCAGTGCATCATCCCATAAAGATTCTGCTTTTCAATGGACAGCTGTCCCCAAGGGACTTGACTGAGAGCACCGATTCATCCATGGTTATGACTTTTGGTCACACGCATTCCGAACCTGGGCTGGATTTGAGCCAGGGAGCTAGAGAAATATTCTATAGACAATCCTCAAATGTAGAACAAGTTCTGTCTGGAATTGTACTTCTACTTAGATTGTAAACTCTTTGTTAGCTGTTGTACAGTGCCAAGCTCAAGCTGTCACAGAGCCTAGCAAGCACTCCCTGCTCACTGGGCCCACTGTGAAAGGAATCCATACTTCTGCTGCTCTGGATCCATGGGTGTTTCAAGCTCCTGGTGCCTCAGGAGGCTACAGAACTGGTTTCTCCTTTGGCCTCTCTAGCACATTTCCTGGGCATTGACAGTCTCTTACCCCTTCTCAGAAATGGGTCTCAGCCCATGTGGGCCTAGGACCCCAGGACAAGTGCAGATCTCTGAGATGCCGCAATTTCTTAAACATATTCCTTTCCCAGAACTCCACCCAAAAGATGTGAAGCTTCTGGTTTAGTTTCTGTCTCTCAGGGGCACAGAGTAGTTGTGAAGTACACACACACACACACACACACACACACACACACACACACACACACACACACATTTTTCAGGCAAACACCTTTATGCTCTTTTAGACTTAATCATGTGAAGTACAAGAGAATATAATGCAGATTGTGATGAGATGGGCGAAACCTTGTTAAAATCTAAATGATACGTGTGAACTCACCCTTCAGTGAACATAACTTAAGGCTAAGCCCCCAGCTAAGACAAAAGGAATATGTGAACCCATCCTGGAGCTTTTGCTGAATATTGTTTTGGGTAAGAGTGTGTGTGGGGAGGGGTGGGGAAGAAAGACAGAACAGACAAAAAGCAGAAGAGACAGAGATAGCCAGAATGAGCAAATGAAAACACAGTACTGACCCTTGAAAAAACCTGGGAGAGTGTTTTGTGTCATACGTGCTCGCTGAAAAGAATTTTCTTGGTGGTTTGAGCTAAAGAAGCTGTTTCCTGCTATTTGATTCCTTCTGCAATCAGAGCCACATGACTTTGTACGTTCCTTGTAAATAAACAAAATGTGTCAAAGAAATACCTATCACCCATTTCTACTCCTAGCTGCAACAGCTGCAGGGCTCCAAATTTTGACTAGCTGCTGGGGAGGGAAAGGGGCAGCTATACAAAACAATGAACATCTTAAACTGCAGTATCGCTCACTTTCTACCTCACCCTTCCTGTGTGACTCCTTAGGTACTATCGCTGTCCAGGAAGGCAGGTGATGTATTCCTTGCTTCATGCAGGCTGTTATATGATGGGTGATCTCTCGCTCAAGAACTGCAGAAAATGTATCATTATCCATCTTCTGTGGTCTTGCTCTCTCCTGCCCTATGCTTGTTCTTCCTGTCTGGCTTCCCCTGTTTAGCTGTGGCTCACTATTTAAACCCATATAGCTTCCATTATTCTGTGATTTGAGTAACTTTCCATTGCTCCTACTTCCCTCCTCCTTTTGGAAGGGTAAACTAGACTGGGGGCTTGGCTACACTTGAGAGTTGCAGCGCTGGTGGTGGCTTTACAGCACTGCAACTCACTCACCGTCCACACTGGAAAGGCACATACAACGCTGTATCTCCCTGGCTAAAGTGCTGGCGGTACTCCACCTTGGCCTGGGGAATAACGACTGCAGCAGCCAGTGTGGCCACCAAAAGCGCTGTTATTGGCCTCCAGAGGTATTCGGATGTATCCCAGAATGCCTGTTCTAGCCACTCTGCTCATCAGTTCGAACTCTACTGCCCTGGCCTCAGGTGACCCGCCCTTTAAATGCCCCGGGCATTTTAAAAATCCCCTTCCTGTTTGCTCAGCCAGGTGTGGAGTGCAATCAGTGAATCCTTCCAGGTCACCATGCCACCACGCCCCAAACGAGCCCCAGCATGGAGCAATGGCGAGTTGCTGGACCTCATCAGTGTTTGGGGGGAGGAAGCTGTGCAGTCCCAGCTGCACTCCAGCTGAAGGAATTATGATACCTATAGGCAGATATCAAGGGCCATGACAGAAAGGGGCCATGACCGGGACGTGCTGCAGTGCAGGGTTAAAGTGAAGGAGCTGCGGAGTGCCTACTGCAAAGCCCACAAGGGAAACCGCTGCTCCGGTGCTGCCCCCACGACCTGCCGTTTCTACAAAGAACTGGACGCAATACTTGGGGGTGATCCCACCTCCACTCCGAGGACCACCATGGACATTTCAGAGCGGGGGCAGGAGGAAGAGGAGGAGGAAAGCGAGAGTGAGGGTACTGGGGTGGGGGGAGACACCCCGGAATCCCTGGAGGCATGCAGCCAGGAGCTCTTCTCAAGCCAAGAGGAAGGTAGCCAGTCGCAGCAGCCAGGACTTGGTGGAGGACAGAGGAGCGGGTTCCCGGTAAGCAGCTTTTATTTTCAGGATGGAAATTTTTCGGAAGAGGAGAAAGGTTTAGAGTTGCATGCATGCATGCCTAGATGCGGAATAGCACATTGATGGGGTCTATCACATTGCAGTAATCGGTCTCGGTAATCTTTTCAAAAGTCTCATCCAGAGCGTGGGCAATGCGCTTGCGCAGGTTTATTAGGAGAGCCACTGTCCTTGTCCAAGTCAGGCTAACGCGTCCACGCCACTGTGCTGCGAGGGGCGGGGGGACCATTGCAAGACACAGGCAAGATGCATAGGGGCCAGGGCGGAATCCACACTGCAGTAGAAGACCCTCTTGTGCTTCCCAGGTGACCCGCAGCAGCAAGATATCTTCCAGGATCAACTCGTGGAAAATGTTGGGATAGTGTTCAGTGTAGGTTCCCCCCTGCAGCTGTTTACTCTCCCCAATGCACAGAAACCCAGAGGACAGTACTGCCCTGAACCAGTCAGTTCCCCTTATTCACCATTTCGGAGCTCCCATGGGTTATGTGTGCTCTCTTTGGGATGGGAAAATTATACTATTGTGAAGACTGTATGTGACCTCCTTAAGTGCAGGGGAATTACTCTATCTAGTATAAACAATGCTGCCTCTGTTAAGTGTTGCATTTTGCCTTTACAGATGCAACCTTGAGATCTCGGCTGTCTGTGTTATCACCGACTGAGAGACTACAAAACCTCCGGAAGAGACTGTGAAAAAGCAAAGACGACATGCTGCAAGAAGTGATGCACCAATCTCTCAAAGAGAATCAAAGAGCACAGGAGTGGAGGGAAAGGGGAAGCAGGATCCGCAAGGAAAATGCAGCGCACAGGAAGTAAAGCATGGAGCGGCTGATAAGCATCTGGTGCGTCAAGCAGACTCTATCCAGGCGCTCGTAGCCATGCAGGCAGAGCATTACCACTCCCGCCCCCTCCTGCACCTCTTGTCCCAAGGCTCTTTTCCTTGTGCCTCCATGTCAGCTCCAAACCCCCTTTCCCAACATCTGGGTTCTTATCACCACCAGCTGCCTCCAACACCTGTACATTCACCATCCAGCCCTGAGAACTACGACTCTTACCCTCTGCACTCAACCTCCATTACCAAGCAGTATAGCCATCCTGAAGTGCAGCAGTCATTGCACAGCACTCCAGACAGGACATATGCAAATCTGTGATTGTACAGTTCCCCACCTCACCCCCTTGCCCTTTCAGATTCCAAAAAAGTTGTGTTTCTTTCAGTAAAGTAATTTTCTTTTCAATAAATGAATTTTTGGCTTTGAAAACAGTCTTTATTATTGCATAAAGTTAAAGATAACTTAGCCCAGGAAAGAAACAGGCACTGGAAATCAGCTTAGCAAACACAGATTCCTACTAATATTGTAACCACTGCACTTCACTCCTGTGCAAGGCACCAAACATTACTGTTGGTTTTCAGCCTCAAATTTCTCCCTAACCCTTGCAGCCCTGGGCTGAGCGTCTCTAGTAGCCCTGCCCTCTGGCTGTGCAAATTCAGCCTCCAGACGTTGAAACTCGGAGGTCCATGCCTGACTGAATCTTTCACCTTCCCTTCACAAATATTATGGAGGGTACAGCACGTGGATATAACCGCAGGGATGCTGCTTTCCCCCAAGTCCAACTTCCCATACAGAGATTGCCAGCGCCCCTTTAAATGGCCAAAAGTACACTCCACAGTCATTCGGCACCAGCTCAGCCTCTAGTTGAACCCTTCCTTGCTGCTGTCAAGGCTCCCTGTGTACGGTTTCATGAGCCACGGCATTAACTGGTAAGCGGGGTCACAATGGGCACTTTGACATCCCCTACCGTTTTCCATTCTAGGAAAAGAGTCCCAGCCTGCAGCTTCCTGAAGAGGCCAGTGTTCCGAAAGATTCGTGCATCATGCATCTTTCTGGGCCAGCCTGTGTTAATGTCAATGAAACGCCCACGGCAATCCACAAGCGCCTGGAGAACCATAGAGAAATATCCCTTCCGATTAACATACTCAGATGCTAGGTGGGGTGGTGTCAGAATAGAAATATGCGTCCCATCTATTGCCCCTACACAGTTAGGGAAAACCATTAGTGCAAAGCCATCCACAATGTCCTACACGTTCCGCAGAGTCACGGTTCTTCTTAGCAGGATGCGATTAATGGCCCTGCAAACTTGCATCAACATGATTCCAACGGTCAGTATTCCCACTCCAAACTGGTTCCCAACCGATCTGTAGCCGTCTGGAGTTGCCAGCTTCCAGATTGCAATAGCCACCCGCTTCTCCACTGGTAGGGCAGCTCTCAATCTCGTTTCCTTGTGCCGCAGGGTGGGGCGAGCTCCTCACACAGTCCCATGAAAGTGGTTTTTCTCATCCGAAAGTTCTGCAGCCACTGCTCGTCATGCCAGACTTCCATGATGATGTGATTCCCACCACTCAGTGCTTGTTTCCCGAGCCCAAAAGCAGCGTTCCACGGGTGCTGAGCATGTCTGTGAATGCCACAGGCAATTTCGTGTCGTATGCAGTACGCAACTCGCTATCATTATCGGACTCCTCACTGTCACTTTGGATCTTAAGGAATAGCTCAACTGCCAAACGTGATGTGCTGGCAAGGCTCATCAGCATACTCCTCAGCAGTTCGGGCTCCATTTCCCGCAGACCGAAACGGAACACAGAATCACGTTGCAGAGAAACTGTGGAAAGATGGTGCTAAATGTGGATGGAAACACAGGGATTGCTGGGATGTGAAGCAATGCATCACAGGGCGTTGGGACAGGAAGCAGAATGACCCGCACCTTCCGCACCCTTCCCACAGCCCACAGTGCCAGAATGGGAAAAGGTGCTCTGTGGGATAGCTGCCCATAATGCACCACTCTTAACACTGCTGCAAATGCTGCAAATGCGGCCACACTGCAGCGCTAGTAGCTGTCAGTGTGGCCACACTGCAGCGCTTTCCCTACACAGCTGTACAAAGACAGCTTTAACTCCCAGCGCTGTACAGCTGCAAGTGTAGCCAAACCTTGGATTTCCAAGGCTTGAACTGCTTTTTAGCATAACCTGTGTGAAGGCTAAGTACTGTCATTAACCTCAACTGTTTCCCATTGTGTCTGTCTGGTGCGTACCTGCTAGACGCTCTTTCAGATGTGGTGGATCCACATACATACAGACACTAATGGCAAAGCAGGCCATGGCTACACTAGAGAGTTGCAGCGCTGGTGAGGAGGTTACAGCGCTGCAACTTAGGATGTGGCCACACTTGCAAAGCACGGCCAGCGCTGCAACTCCCTGGTTGCAGCGCTGGCTGTACACCCGGTCGTGCCACGGGTGTAGCGATTCTAGCGCTGGTGATCCAACGCTGGTCAGGAAGTGTGGACCCCACCAGCGCTTTTATTGACCTCCGGGATATAAGGCGGTAACCCAGAATTCCTGTCCACAACAAACCGGAAGAAAGGGGGAGCTCGGAGTTCAGCCAAACTGCTTATTTAAAAACAAACACAGCTCCTGTTTGCTGAGCGAGTGGAGGCAGGCAGGGGAATTACTTTGGAATGTTCACAGCTGTTTGCTTGAAGAGAGAAACAGCACGCTCACACGGCAGAGGGGGAGGGGGAAGTCCATGTTGAGCAGATGCTTATCTGGTCTGACGGCTATTTAGGAGTGCATAATTTGCATTTAGTGAATGAGAGAGGGGTGGGGGAAGGGGTCAGAACTTTTAAAATGATTGAAGGTAGGCACTATGTGTCTTCCAGTCCTTAGAACTTGCAAGGCAGGGAGCTGAGAACAGTGTCAGCTCCAAAAATCCATTCTGTCTGTCTCCCTCACGCTCCCTGCACATTCCACCCCACCTCCCTCTTTTGAAAAGCACGTTGCAGCCACTTGAATGCTAGGATAGCTGCCCACAATGCACCACTCCCAACAGTGCTGCAAATGCTGCAAATGTGGCCACACTGCAGCGCTGCTAGCTGTCAGTGTGGTCACACTGCAGCACTGGCCCTACACAGCTGTACGAACACAGCTGTAACTACCAGCGCTGCAGAACTGTAAGTGTAGCCATGGCCGCAGTTTTTCATAATACAACTTCACAAAATCAATCAGAATTCGTAAGATGTATAGATATAGCCCCAATTTATCAAACAATGAGGCCCTGGCCTGTAGACATCACTACAATAATAAATCATAAAACAGTATTAATCAACAAGGCCAGATTCTGATCTCACTTTCAGTGGTATGAATCAGGAGTAACACCAATGACGTCAGTGGAGTTACACTGAAGTAAAACTGTTGTAAGTGAGAGGAGAACCACACCCTCAGTCTTCACTGAGGCAAACCTCCCACTGAAGTCAATGGAAGCTTTATCTGACTAAAGATTTCTGTGTCTCTTTTTTCCTGTCTCATGAACCTGGTCCTCCCTGACATGGTTTCAATCCCCATAGTCCAAGAAAAGCTAGTGTTGTGATGGTCTTTCACATTTTATGGGACACAATTTTAAGGATAAACTGAGTTAAACTGATAATTCCACAAGGAAGTCTAGACAGTCACAGATATGTATAAAAACTTAGCAAGATAGAATGACTGAGTGCAGTTTTCTCATCATTTCAGACAAAGAGGCAAGAGATATTCTATATTCAGTTTACAAGAAGTACCCTCCCCCGAAAAAGGCCAGGTTAGAAGGTTTATAGCATTCAAACTCACACATACACTTTCTCAGTGTATTACTGACTATGTCTAACCAATATGCAATGGCACTAGCTACTTTGCGGCACTGTATTGAAATGCACTGTCAGTGTGATTAATTCAATTAGTTGGAGATAGTTTGTGTTTATGTTCTTTTGGTCATCTGATGGATACAGTAGGAACCAGAGAGCACTAAAATGTGTGTGTTTAAAAGCAATTTATTTAAAGCAACTGACCTATAACCTTCAATACCATTATTGAGGCTATTATACTGCTTCACATATAGGTGTTATATAATGATAATAACAATGACCTTATATTTAAATTGCAGTTTTCACCCTGAAGGATCCCAAATCACTTTACATACTAAAGCCTCAATCCTGCAAATGCTAACTCACATGCTTAACTTTACACACTGTGACTTTAATGGGTCTGCTCAGACAATTTAAGCAGATGCATAAATATTTTCATGACTGAGGCCTAACGATGAGAGTCAGGCTGTGTTTCTCAGGATTATACCTAAGTATAGGGCCCTAGTGGCAGGAAGTTGAGCAGTCTGGGGAACTGAGGGGACAAGAGAATCAGAAAGTTGATACATCCTCCTACCCACCAGGCCAGCTGAAACCCAAAAGTATGAGATGTTGGCCATGACTCCAAGATCTCTTTCTTGAGTGGTAACAGCTAATGTAGATGTTTTATATGTATAGTTGGGATTATGTTTTCTAATGTGCAATACTTTGCATTTATCAACATTGAATTTCATCTGCCATTTTGTTGCCCAGTCACCCAGTTTTGAGAGATCCTTTTGTAGCTCTTTGAAGTCTGCCTTGGACTTAACTATCTTGAGTAGTTTAGTATCAACTGCAAATTTTACCACCTCATTGTTTACCCCTTTTTCCAGATCATTTATGAATATGTTGAATAGGACAGATCCCAGTACAGACTCCTGGGGGACATCACTATTTACCTCTCCCCATTCTGAAAACTGACTATTTATTCCTACCCTTTGTTTCCTATCTTTTAACAAGTTACCATTCCATGAGAGGACCTTCCCTCTTATCCCATGACAGCTTACTTTGCTTAAGAGCCTTTGGTGAGGGACCTTGTCAAAGGTTTTCTGAAAATCTATGTACACTATATCCACTGGATCCCTGTCGTCCACATGCTTGTTGACCCCATCAAAGAGTTCTAGTAAATTGATGAGGCACGATTTCCCTTTACAAAACCATGTTGACTCTTCCCCAACAAATTATGTTCATCTATGTGTCTGACAATTTTGTTCTTGACTATAGTTTCAACCAGTTTACCCAGTACTGAAGTCAGGCTTACTGGCCTGTAATTGCCAGGATCACCTCTGGACCCCTTTTTAAAAATTGGTGTCACATTAGTTATCGTCCAGTCACTTGGTACAGAAGCTGATTTAAATGATAGGTTACAGACTACAGTTAGTAGTTCTGTAATATCACATTTGAGTTCCTTCAGAACTCTTGGGTGAATACCATCTGGGCCTAGTGACTTATTACTGTTTAGTTTATCAATTTGTTCCAAAAGTATGGCTCAGGTTTGGGAATCTCCCTCCTATCCTCAGCCATGAAGACCAATGCAAAGAATTCATTTAGTTTCTCTGCAATGGTCTTCTCATCCTTGAGTGCTCCTTTAGCATCTCAATTTTACAGTGGCCCCACTGGTTGTTTAGCAGGCTTCCTGCTAAATCTGCCCTGGGATGTGAAGGAGATAAATGTGCATAATGAAGAGTAAATTATAACCTCCTCTGCCTGTTCTGGAGAGTCTGGCCCTCTAGATGCAGTATTTTTAATTATTTATATTTATTAACATTATCATTATTATATAACTGTTAATTTCATTCTTGTAGACCATATTAACCAAGAAGCTAAACTTCAGTCAAGTGCCCAGTATTAATTTCCACTATCACTTTCCAAATCTTGGCCAGGTTTTCTAATAGGGCTAAGTTATTTAAGTAAGTAATGATTTTACACATCTCCGACATTGCCTTTTTGGCCTATAATATAACCTACCTTTCTATTCTAGCTTTTTCAAACAATTGGTAGCATGATTACTCCAATAGTGTGACTCATTCCTTAATCTTTCAGTTTGTTTCTAGGCTCCAGAGTTCCAAAGAATTTTTACTAGTAGACTCTGGGCTTGGCTACACTGGAGAGTTGCAGCGCTGGTGGTGGGTTTAGAGCGCTGCAACTTAGTAACTGTCCACACCTGCAAGGCACATCCAGCGCTGCAACTCCCTGGCTGCAGCGCTGGCTGTACACCTGGTCTGCTTGGGGTGTAACGATTGCAGCACTGGTGATGCAGCGCTGCTCATCAAGTGTGGCCACCAAAAGCGCTATTATTGGCCTCCAGGGTATTAGAAGGTATCCCAGAACTCCTGCTCACAACAAACAGGAAGAATGGCTGAACTCCAAGCTCCCCCGAGCTGCTTATCTAAAAAACAAACACAGCTCCTGTTTGCTGGAGCGAGCAGAGACAAGCAGGGGAATTGCTTTGGAAGGTTCACAGCTGTTTGCTTGAAGAGAGAAGTCACACGGCAGAGGGGGAGAGGGGAGTCTGTGTTGAGCAGCTGCTTATGTGGTCTGAAGGCTATTTAGGAGTGCATAATTTGCATTTAGCGAATAAGAGCGGGGTGGGGGAAGGGCTCGAAACTTTTAAATTGATTGCAGGTTGGTGATGTGTATGTTCCAGTCCTTAGAACTTGCAAGGCAGGGAGCTGACAGATCCAAAAATCCACCCTCTCTCTCTCTCCCCTACGTTCCCCCTCACCCGCCTCTTTTGAAAAGCACGTTGCAGCCACTTGAACGCTGGGATAGCTGCCCACAATGCACCACTCCCAACAGCGCTGCAAATGCTGCAAATGTGGCCACACTGCAGCGCTAGTAGCTGTCAGTGTGGCCACACTGCAGCACTTTCCCTACACAGCTGTACGAAGACAGCTGTAACTCTCAGCGCTGTACAACTGTAAGTGTAGCCATACCCTCTGTAAGAAAAATGTTATTAACTGTAGCTGAAAGATGGACTGTTAAATTGAAGGGGGGAAAGGTCTATTACCTTCAAAATGGTATGTGTTTGCCAATTCCTGGGTCTTTGTGTAGGGGAGAGATCATTGATTAAATGCAGCATTTCCTGTCCTTCAGAATGTAAACCAGTACAGTGTTGTCTTCCCAAGTGTATACACACCCTGAACAATAGTTCTGAGAAGTGTGAACTGCCTCTCTTCTTCTTGGTGGGTTAACTTTGAACTATAAAGAGGTCTGCTTTTGAAATGATATTACAGTCTTACTAGAGCTAATAGTCTGGTTCTGAGATGTCCCTCATGACTTTTGGTTACAACGCATCAGGGATGAAGCTCAGTGACTTTTTCTGTCACAATTTCCATAAAACATAAGGGCCAGATTCTATATCGATGAACAAGTAGAGTAACTGTGTTGATGCCCTCTAGAGCCTTACCAGTAGACCTGAAAGCAGAGTTTGTCCCTTTATCTTCATCTGTAGGACTGAGGTGGATTTAGCCTGAAGCAGATTGCCTGAACTGGACTGAAGACTAGCACTCACCTAACTTTTTTCATCATCCACTGAAAATACATATGACAAATTCGAATTTATGAAATACACATGTATTTTCTACATTAACAAATTAATCTGCAGTTCAACTATCTGAGACACTTGAGCATATATTCCTGTCTCTCCTTCTGACAGTAGCATCACCCCCTGTGCCAAGTGGAAGGGCCTTGCAGATCAGCTTTCTGGTGGAGGAGCAGAGAAGTGTGGTTGGGATTTACTTTAAATTGCTTTATTTACACACAGTCACACCAGTCGTCAAATGAGAAGATCAAACAGCATTCAGGACAACTCCCTGTTCCAGGAATCTCAGCCCAATGCCTAATGTCAGGGACCTAAGGAGCAACTCTGCCTCAAGAATTGACTCCAATCAGAGCCCAGGGTGAAGAACAAACTCTCCTGCTGCTCACACTTTTCCCTCTTCTCACAGCTGCCACCAAAACCTTGCATAATCCAAAACTTTCTAGACATCAAAACATGCTCACACACTAAAGGTATGTCCACACTGCACATTTTTTATAGTGGCTTGTAGAGTACATTCCCCCTTTCCCCCCTAGAACAGATATAAATACCAGTGTAGACAGTGAGGCGCTGCTTAGGCAATAAAAATAAAGACATGTCTGAACCAAATGGGTAAGTACCCTATGTGGCTCTCTGCATGACCAAGCAGTGCCTCCCATGTCTATACTAATATTTTTAGCAATGTAGTGTCCTGCTGCTTCCCCACTGCTAAAGCCTTTCCCAGCCACAGGGAACTGCCACAGCCTTTCCCCGCCACAGGGAAAGACTCTGTAGTGGGAAAAGGATCCAACAATTCTTGCTGCCAGAGCCTTTCCCCACTGCCTTCCCCCCACCAAAGCCTTTCACTGCCACATGTGGCTACACACCGCAGCATGGACACAGCCTGCTTTTCACTATGGCATGTATGTAGCTACATGTACATGACACACTGCCACCAGTGGTGTGCCGCGTAGATGTAGCCTAAGTAAAGAAACTGCTACCTGATAATGCCTACCATAACCATATTATCACTATTATATTAACCAAGGCAGAGAAGTTACTGATGGAATCACTGTCAAAGTGGGATAAGAACTCAGGAGTTCATGGCCACCGGTCCTTTGCTTAGGCCACACTTCTTAGGGTATGTCTATTCAGCAATCAGAGAAGCGACTGCAGCATGTATAGATCTAGCTAGTTCAAATAACAAGAGCACTCAGCAGCATGGGCTGTACCAGCCTGCTTGATTTGTACTCGAGGAGCTAGCCCAGCAGTTCTCAACCTACGGCCCAATTAGCACACAGCTACGGCCTAGCTCAGCTGTGTGCCATAGGATGCAGGGGCCAGGACTGGCTGTCTTGCCGCAGGGCACGCTCCGGGTTCACAGCTGCCCTGCCATGCGGCGGGATCTGGGGCCCGTGGTGCTGGCTGCTGCTGGCTCCACACAGAGGGGTTTGGGGTCCGGGCTGCAAGCTGCCGTCTGGCCCCACACAGTGGACTCAGGGTCCAGGCTGCCGGCTGCCACATGGCCCTGCATAACAGGGTCGGGGTCCAGGGTCTCAGCTGCCACCTGGCCCAACACAGCAGGGTTCGGGGTTGGAGTCCGGGGTCAGGGTCCCTACCCCCTGCCTGTATCTCCACTCCTGACTCCATTCTGTGGAGCAGTCTCTGGGCAGAGGGCTCTGGGGATAGGGGTGTTGGGGGGTGTTAGGTGAGGGGCACTGTGGCCCAGGTAACACTTTGTGGGCTGCATATGCAGCCCACCATGATAAATAGGTTGAGAACCACTGAGCTATCTCAGGCTGGTCTACATGTGCTGCCATCACAGCAGTGACAGCAGTGTAGACAGACCCTTTGTCTCAGCTGTAATGTGGAAATCTGGCTGCTAGGAACTAAACTAAAATCATCGACTCATACCCATATATAGGTTGCCAAGCAGTCATCTGCAGTCACCACCTATGGAGAAGTATCTGCAGAGCTCATTAATTTGTTATGCTTCCATAGTTGTATTTTCTCTTTTCTGGTTAGGCTGCATGTGATTTCTCATCCTTTAAGTAAGGTAATTTAAGGGCATAATCTGGCTAGCGGTGTCCCTTTAAATCAAATGATTCAGTTGTGCGCACACATTGTTCTGCTCCTTTTCCACGCAACCACACTCCCTTCGTTTAGGCCTCAAGATGGATGGGAAAAGAATACAATAAAGGGCTGTTGTTTGGACTGGTTCCTATTTCCCATCTCATCCCTGCCTGACGACCCACAGAGCAAGCCCTAGATAAAAAGCACGTTCATAGACAGAGTATAGTTTTGCTGGGTCATATCAATAGCCCTCTTCATCGCTTTGCTATGAACATGTGAATTCCTGCAGGCTATGCAAGAGATCAGAAGGGAATTATATTCTCCTGGTACTACCTTTGTAAAGCACACTGTTGGGAAATCTACTTTCTCCTCTCCCCCCCTCCCATCCCCCAATTGCTTAGGCCAGGGGTAGGCAACCTATGGCACGCGTGCCGAAGTCGGCACACAAGCTGATTTTCAGTGGCACTCACACTGCCTGGGTCCTGGCCACTGGTCCGGGGGGCTCTGCATTTTAATTTAATTTTAAATGAAGCTTCTTAAACATTTTAAAAACCTTATTTACTTACATACAACAATAGTTTAGTTATATATTATAGACTTATAGAAAAAGACCTTCTAAAAATGCTAAAATGTATTACTGGCACATGAAACCTTAAATTAGAGTGAATAAATGAAGACTCGGCACACCAGTTCTGAAAGGTTGCCAACCCCTGGCTTAGGCAAAGGTCAATAACAGCAGAATGTTCCCTGTTCTCTTCTGCTCCAATGTTTAGCTTTCTCAGCCTCAAAGATGTTTTTTATCAGTTTGCTGAGGGGTCACTTGCGTTGAGACAGCTGTTGAGTGTCAATAAAAGGGATACAGAGCTCACATCTGCACACACAATCTTCCCATTTCATTACAAGGGAAATTTAGCAAAAGTGGTTCTCACACTAGAATTGATAGAGTTAGAGAGAGATTTGGGATTAGTTACAGGGGAAAGGAGCTGCTTTTCAGTATGATTCACACTGTTTTTTGCAGTGTGGTAGTAGCTGTATGAGAGAGACAAGGTGGGTCACATGGGTGAGGTAATAGCTTTTATTGGACCAACTTCTGTTGGTGCAAAAGACAAGCTTTGAAGCTTACACAGAGCTCTTCTTCAGGTCTGGGAAAGGTAATCGGAATGTCACAGCTAAATACAAGTTGGAACAGATTATTAAGCATAACAGTTTACCCATGTTGCTAGGTACCATTCAGAATGAAGTGGGCCATTTACACCTCTGCAGTCATACAACAAAATAGGGTTAGTGGATTACAGATTGTTGTAAAGAAACATAAAACTGTATCTGTACTGGGTCCATGATTTTTATTGTCTAGCAAGATTATGAATTTAAGCTCCTATGTAGTGCAGGTTTCCTTTGAGGAAGAGGACTGAAAGGTCAGATATGGAGTGATCATTTTGTGACACAGGAAAGCACTGGTTGAAGAGTTCTCTGAGCCATTAGCAATTATCTTTAGAACTTATGGAGAATGGAAAAGATCCCACAGGACTAGAAAAAGGGCAAATGCAGTACCTACCAATAGAAACGGCAATAAGAACCATCAAAGGGTGTACAGACCAGTTAGCTTAACTTCAGTCCCGGGAAAGATAATGGAGCAAATAATCGAACAATCAATTGTAAGCACCTAGATAATGAGGTGATAAGCAATAGTCAACATGGATTTGTTAGCAACAAATCATGTCAAACTAACCTAACATCCTTCTTTGACAGGGTAACAAATCTTAAAGATGGGAGGAAGCAGTATATATGATATATCTTGACTTTAGTAAGGCTTTTAATACTGTCACATCTATTCAATATCTTCATAAATGATTTTGATAATGGCATAAAGAGTACCCTTATAAAGTTTGTGGAAAATACCAAGCTGGGAGGGGTTGCCAGCCCTTTGATGGATAGGATTAGAATTTAAGATGGTCTTGATAAACTGGAGAAATGGTCTGAAATAAATAGGGTGAAATTCAGTAAGTCCAAATGCAAAATACTATTCTTTGGAAGAAATAATCAGTTGCACAAATACAAAATATGAAATGACTACCTAGAAAGGAGTACTGCAGAAAAGGATCTGAGTGTTTAGTGGATCACAAACTAAACATGAGTCAACAATGTAATACTGATGCAAAATAATTAATATTGTTCTGGGATGTATTAGTAGGCACGTTGTAAGCAAGACACGAGAAGTATTTTTTCCATTCTACTCAGGTAGAGATAGGTGGGAACCAAATCTCCAGTTCTGACCACCCACTGAACAATGGCTTGTTTCAAATCTGGATCTGGATGGGAATTTTACAGACTGAATCCATCTTTAATTCCAGCTCTGGTATAAGACAGGCAGTAGAACTGGTAGAAGATAAGTGGCTGACCTCACACTACGCATGCGCTAAGCTGCTCCTGGCTCTTCTGAGACTGTTAGGAGGAGGCATCTACTAATTTGTTCTAATAGACTGACGCAGCCTTACATGCAATCATTTTGTGAACTGGCTCACATACAGAAAATGGGGCCAAATGTGTTTGTTCAATGATCTCCAGACTGCTTCTTACTCAGCATGACAGTGTTTCATATGTAATGAAGAGTTGATTCCATTTTTCTGTTCACTCCCTTAGTGATGAGATAGTGTCATCAGTCCAACCCAGAATGAAACTAATGGAACAAGATGTAAGACAGAAGATCAGCACTGATGAGAGTATACTTAATTTCCCATTACATTTCTTATAACCTTTGCTTTATTATGGTGAAAATGATGTCAGTCTCCCTAAAGTTGTATTATTAAATCTTTGATGACTGCCAAGAGTCTGCCTTGGAGCACTGTACAGTTTATGCTGTTATGTCCCCCCTCATCACCTCCCACCATTGCACTATAGGAACAATTATTTTCTCCTAACTCAATGCATATGTTTGTTTTCTAAACACTTATACTGAACAGTAAGTATCACATTAAGAGGACTTGGAATTGTACCATCTGTACCGTAATCCAGCCCTCATTTTCTCTGTATCTCTATGAACCCCATAATGATATGGTCTGACTGCTCTCACAAGGTAAGTAGATTCATAGATTCCAAGGCCAGAAGGGACAAATGTGATAATCTAGTCCAGGGATTCTCAAACTTCATTGCACCACGACCCCGTTCTAACAACAAAAATTACTACACAATGGCCCCAAGAAGCCTAAGCCCACCCAAGCCCTGCTGCTTCTGGTGGTGGCGGGGTCAAAGCCCAAGCCCCACATTCCTGGGCAGGGGGGCCCAAAGCCAAAGCCCAAGGGCTTCATACCTGGGCAGGGAGCCTGTAACCTGAGCCCCACTGCCCCCGGCTGAGGCCAAAGCCTGAGTCCCGGGTGGTGGGGCTCAGGCTTCGGTCCTGGGCAGTGGGGCTCGGGCTTTGGCTTTGGCCCTGGGCCCCAGCTAGTCTAACGCCAGCCCTGGACCCCCACTTTGGAGTCCTGACCCATAGTTTGAGAACCACTGATTAGTCTGACCTCCAATACAACACAGGCAATAGAACTTCCTCCAAATAATTCCTAGAGCAGATCTTTTAGAAAAAACATTCAAACTTAATTTTAAAATTGCCAGTGATAGAAAATCACAATGGTTGGTAAATTGTTCCAATGATTAGTTACCCTCACTGTTAAAATGTAGGCCTTATTTCCAGTCTAAATTTGTCTAGCTTCAATTTCCAGCCATTGGATCATGTTATACCTTTCTCTGCTAGACTGAAGAGCCCATTATCAAATATTTATTTCCCATGTAGGTACTTACAGACTGTAACCAAGTCATCGCTTAACTTATATTTATTAAGCTAAATAGACTCAATCTATCACTATAAAGCATGTTTTCTAATCCTTTAATAATTCTTGTAGCTCTTCTTTGAACTTTCTCCAGTCTATCAACATCCTTCTTGAATTGTGGACCACCAGAACTGGACACAGTATTCCAGCAGCAGTCACATCAATGCCAAATACAGAGGTAAAATAATCTCTCTGCGGCTGCTTGAGATTCCCTTCTTTATGCATCATCCTTTTGACCACAGCATTGCAGTGGGAGCTCATGTTCAGCTGATTATCCACACCAAGCCACAAATCTTTTTCAGAATCACTGCTTCCCAGGATAGAGTCGCCCATTCTGAAAGCCTGGCCTACAGTCTTTGTTCCTAGATGTAAACATTTACATTGAGCAGTATTAAAACACATATTGTTTGCTCGTGGCCAGTTTACCAAGCTTGTGCCCAGTTTACCAAACGTTCCAGATAGCTCTGACTCAGCGGCCCGTCCTCTTCATTGCTTGTGACTTGTGACAGGGGCCCTCTCTTGCTCTGTCTCCTTTCTAGACCCAAACTGCTCGGAGGACATCTTGTAGTCAAACACCTCGTGCAATTTATTTACAGTGTTGCCCACACCACATTTACAAACTTGTGCATCTCTGTATTTACAAGTATATAGTCCTTAGCTCACTCAGCTAAGGAGGAGAGAGACAGAAGGTCTCTTCCTTCTGAGAGATCTCATCTGACTCTCAAAAAGCCTATCAGACAGACAGAGAGACACTCACCCTGAGCACTTCCTTCCTGTGCCTTTTTACTTTCTGGGCTAATTAGTCTTTGGGGCTTTCCTCAGCCCATCCCAATCCATCAGTTAAACACAGCTTTCCCCCTCAATGTCCGCATAGGAAGTGGACCAGTGTTGCACAAAACCCTTCATCCCTACACCACTTACCTAACCAGCTGTTAAATTCCAGAATCTTCTGTCTTCCTTCACTCATGAGACAGGAAGGATCTCAGAGAAGATAGCTCCCGGAAGTAATTTATTACCTTGAGATATCCCCTGATACAGAGTCCTTAGTGCCAATAGTACCATCAGGATTAAGCAATACTTGGGTAAGAGATAGCCAAGGGAAACCAAGGTGCTTCAGGATGTGGTCCTGGACATTCTGTAGATGGTACCTTTCCCTTCGAGTCAAGGTTTCTGCATGGTGTCGGGGGCAAAGTGCTGTCTTTCAGATGAGATGCAACACTGAGGTGTTGCCCAGTTGTAGTAATTAAAGAAGCTATGACACTGTTTGTAAGAACAGATGAGGTAAGACTCAAATTGGCATTACACTGGTGTGAGCCTCATGTAACAAAGTGGAGAATAAACTTCAACTTTGGGTCAAATTCTGTGCTAGTTTTCAGCTCATGGAACCCTGCTGGATTCAATGCAGTTTCAAGAAAGGATAGATTTTGGTCCTCTGTGTCTCACTCTCCACTGGTTTTCACATTGACTCATCATTGGCACCTGTGCAGAGTGAATACAAAGTGGATGTAGGATGCTACATATCAGAACATTTTACACTCAGCAGGCGCAGATGTAACTGGTGACACAAGGTGCAGGGCAGTGGAGAATCAGACCCCATCATTTACTCAAGTTACATAGACAAACACCTGTCCTGGATGGTCTAGATAATACTTAGTCCTGCCACAGTGCAGGGGAAAGAGCTAGAGGACCTATCAACATTCCTTCCAGTCCTACATTTATATGATTTTGTGATTGTGGCAATTAAATTACTCATGATGCATATCTGGCATTAACTGAATTACACAGTGATGGATACCCAAATGTATTTTAAAATATTTCCATTCTGTCTTTTTTATACCGTTCATTTTAATGGAAACTCCTTTTTGTGTCCTGAAACCTGAAGTGAAATAGCACCTAGAGAACTTCCTCCATAGAGGAACACTGTGGCCCTGAATGCAAAGCTCAACACTAGAAGGCACCAAGGATTGTAGAAGAAAACACACAGTAAGTGTAAATTCAGTTTTGCATTATAGTTGACATCAGGAATCACTTGGAAAGTTCTATTCAACTACAGTAGTCAATACAAAGATATAATGAGAGGCAATGTTTTCTAGCAATAGTTGGCAACTAGGAGTGAGGACTTCTGGGTTCCATTCCTTAAGTCCAGTCATCCCCTAGTGACTCTCTGCATGTGGATCTTGCCCTTTGATTTGTTCAGTTAACTCTTTGGTATTGTCCTCCTCCCTCCCCAGTCACTCTCAAAAGCCCTTGTAAGGTCAGGTATCTACAGCTTGGGAGGAGATGGGCTTGGAGTGGACCTGGGGTCACTGGAAAATTAAAACCTAAATGAGATCCAGATCCATTCCAACCACAGGGTAACCCACAACAACTCATGGCACTGCTGGTTTCCTGACAATGCTACCTCCTGTTGCTCACACCCATTAGCTACTCCTGTACTCTTTGGTGACTATCCTCCCACGGGTGCTTGGATCCATCAGTGACTGCCCATGGAATCCCTTTGTCACAGAAGGGCTTTCTATAGCATGGAGGGAAAGTGTGAGCTTTAAGAGGTGAAAGGGGATGGGAAAATGGTCCACCTCTCCACAGGATATGGGATAAGGCAAGAGCTGAGTATGTGAGCCCTAGACTGTCAGAGAGTTTTGTGACCCAGCATGGAAACCCCTTTCAGGAATGAGGAGATTCCATTAGTGGTGGAAGTCTGGCAGCGTGACTCCACTGAAGACGGAACGGATTGCCATTGCCACTGGAGTACAGGGCAGCAGCTCCCAGCACCATTATGGAGGTACACAGCCTGAGTGCAGGTAGCCTGGGCATCATGACTTCAAGAAATACTCCCACTGCACTTGTTCCTTTTTGAGTGTTAGTCAATGTAGCTCAACTGACCTAAGCAAAATTATGCCGATTTACACCAGCTGATGATCTGGATCTTTGACTTCAATAGGACAGTACTGGGCCCTTATATGGTTAACTTGGTTTTGTTAAAAAGTATGACAATTGTACAAGATGGCTTGTATGAAGAAAGATAAGACATCAATAAATTCTCTTAAGGACTCCTCATTAATATTGTCTGTTTGAAGGATAAGTCACAACTCATGGAAATACCAAACCAAAGCACGACCTTTTGGACACTACAATGTTGAATTTCGGGGCTGATGTACGCCAACAAATTTCTACATTTCCAATAAAGGAAATTCCCTCAAGTTTTAGTGGTTCAACTTTCCTTAACTTTATTCTGTAATAAAATATGACATTGTTGAAATTCTAAACAAGTTGTAAAGTTACAGTTATTAGAATAGTAGAGTGCAGTGGAGCACGGTTTGGCTGTGTTCTGCCAGTTCTAATGGAAACACCAAGTCTAATCTCAATTACATTCTTGAAATTGTTTCCATTTTTCATCATAGTCATACAGGCTGTGTCACTTTACACAGTAACAGCAGCTGGCACTTGTAATATTATCTCATGTTGTTCATTTTATTTTTATGCCTTAAAAATCAAAAAGATATAAAGCAAAATTCTGAAAAGCCCCAAAGTGACCTGGGAGCCTAAATCTGAAAATGGGACTTAAGCTACTAAGTAATTTAGGTGATTTTGAAAATTTTCCCCATTGTGATTTTTTTATTCATTTACATCAATGGAAACAAAATCAGGCCTTAGTTCTGTCCCTGAAAGGTTATTACCTATTGTCTTTCCAGATAAGGGCAAAATTGGACTAGAAAGGGCTATTGATTTGCTAGTGTAAAAAGAGGACAATGAGGTTGCATGGACCTACACCGAACATTGTCCAAGCACAGTCTAAAAGGCAAGACATAAATACAGAAGAGATGGAAAAAGCAATGTCAGCTATGCTATAGATGCATTTAAAAGATGTTGGGTGGATTGCATTTGGTGGGGTTTAGATTTAAAAGGATAAAAAAGGTAATACATGCTACTTTGGATGAATATTCTATTGCTTAAAGGATACATGATTGATTTAAAAACCTTTAACTCTTCTTAACATTTATAACTGGAAAAATTTGCAATATTAAAGGAACTCCTCTCATGTTAAAAATCAAATATACAGTATGTCTTTGCCTAGCGCCTTTGATTTTAAAAGAATTTTAAACATCTAATTTATTTTTCAGTATTTATGCATTTTGTTTATTTTTTGTACTTATGTGATCTTGGATACTGAAACCAGATTGCTCAATTTCACTTTTGTTTGCAGTCACTTTCTAGTAAATTTCAGATACTGTAATGTTTCATTTGCAAATACTGCAGGAAATTTTTTTAAAAAACTGTTTTATTGGAATAATTGTATCTTTATACCATTTATATTGATTTTAGGATTTGTAAACCATAGTGAAGGATGAAGAGGAAGGGAAGGGTTTTCAGGGATATTAGGTCTTCGCTCAGGTTTGCCCTGATTTCAGTCATCAATAGAAATCCACCAGTGTTGCCGCACCAATGCAAACTACTAGTGTAGATAGGGCAAACTGCTCTAAGCCACAGTTTTTGCACCCATCTTCAAGTGGGGCTAAGATTTAACAACGCAAATAGTAGCTTTATTGGTTACATTTGGTGTATCGTTGGTGCAGCTATACCACTAGCTGTCCATTCATGGCTGGAATCGGGACAAATCCCCAATGTAAATATGGTCTTATTTCTTGGTCACTACCACTTCCTTTGGCGATTTCTGAGGATTGGGATTTTCTCATGATTCTCTCCATATTCAGTTCCTCTCTATTTAGATTGCTCTGTGCCTTTTGTTGTATATAGCATATTTCCCACAATATTTTCTCCATAGAAACAACAAATTAAAAAAAAAAGCTATTGGATTTTGTCTCTAATGCTCTCTCTCCTTTTTTTTTTTTCTGGCCAAGATCAGTCCCAACAAATACTTAAAATAGCAGTTTTCAACTGGGGTTCCATGGCCTACCAGGGGGCCACGAGCTGGTTGCAGGGGATTTGTGAGTCCCAGCGCCCCAGGGGACAGAAGTCCCAAGTCCATGGGCACAGTTGGGTGGGCACTGCAGTGCCTTAACCAGAGGGGGGCAGCTCCAGGGGCAGCTCCACACCCCCACCTCCTCCTCTTCCACTCCTCCCCCCCGAGGCTCCACCCCCAGCCAGGTCAGAGGTGGGAAGCTGGAGCCAAGCAGTGCAGTGTGGCTGCTGCTCTGGCTGGTGCCATGTAGCGGGCAGCTATGGCACTTCCCCATCTCCTCCCGCTGCTGCTGGTGCCCGTCAGTGTGGCTGCTCCTCAGCTACCAGCACCCTTGGGCAGGTAAGACAGCTTTCACAGCCAGGAAGAGCCACCTGGGTGGGGGGACCTGGCTCCAGGGCCAGCACAGGAAGCAGTGACCACAGGGGGTGGAGCAAGGGGTGACAGAACCTTGCCAAAAGTGTGGGGGGGGGGGCAAGGGCCCTGACCCATCCATGGGAGGAGTGCTGAGCAGGTGGGCGGAGTGGGGCAAGCTCTGGGGCCAAAGCAGAGCCAGGGTTCAGGGTGGGGTGGGCCTGGATGCTAAGTGGGTGGGCCACTGTGTTGGTCAGGGTTATCAAAAATCCATACCCATGTAGATATGCTGAACTAACTCCCAGTGTAGAGAGAGCTATGTCAATGGAATAATGTTGCTGTCAGCCTAGCTAGTGTCATTTGGGGAGGTGTTCCTACAGCAATGAGTAAACTCCTTCCGTTTAGGCTGGCTACACTATGGCTCTGCCCCATAGTGTAGACAAAGAGCAAGCCTACACTGCAAAATTAAGTTGACAAAAATTACATTGACATGTAGCCACCACAGTAATTATATTGCTTTTGCATGTCCACACTATGCTCCTTGTGTCGATGGTGTGTGTCCTCCCTAGGAGCATTTGCACCAATTTAACTGTCAGTGTGGGGCATTGTGGGATGGATTCTGAAAGGCAGCAGCCAGCGATGTAAGCAATGCCATGTTTACACGAACACTGCATTGACCTAATTACATTGATCTAAGCGCCACGCTTCTCACGGAGATAGAGTTATTAAGTCGGCGTAGTGGTAAGAGCTACATATGTGTAGATGCTTATAGAGTTGGATTGATGTAACCTACTTTATGCTGACCTCTGTAGTGTAGACCAGAACTTACTCTTAGGCTCTCATGTAGGAACTGATCCAAAGCCCATTCAAGTGAATGGTAATCTTTCCATTGATTTTAATGGGTTTGGATCAGGATTTTAAGCCACTTCTACATTACAAAATACTCTGGCATAACTTATGGTGCTCAGGGGTGTGACATAAGTTATACTGACTTAAGCACCAGTGTAGACAGTGCTACATTCTCCTGCCAACATAGCTACCACTCTCACGGAGGCAGGAGTTATTAAACCAACAGGAGAGCTCTCTCCCATCAGTTTAGGGCAGGAGTGGCCAACCTGAGCCTGAGAAGGAGCCAGAATTTACCAATGCACATTGCCAAAAAGCCATAGTAAGCAGCCCCCCCATCAGCTCCCCCCGGCCCGCTCCCAACGGCTCCCACCCACCAGCAGCGCCACTGATAAGAGCCTCTCCCTCTCTCTCCACACCTCCTGATCAGCTGCTTTGTGGCATGCAGGAGTCTCCGTGTGGAGAGGGAAGGCAGGAGGAGCAAGGGCATGGCAGGCTCAGGGGAGGGGGTGGGAAGAGGTGGAGTGGGGGCAGGGCCTATGGCAGAGCCAGGGGTTGAGCAGTGAGCACTCCCTGGCATGTTGGAAAGTTGGCACCTGTAAACTTCCAGCCCTGGAGTTGGTGCCTATACAAGGAGCCACATATTAACTTCTGAAGAGCTGCATGTGCCTTCAGAGCCACTGGTTGGCCTCCCCTAGGGTGAACAGATGTTAAGGGGAAAATATTGGGACTGCCACAGAGGGGGGTGTTTTGTTTTGTTTTTTGACACTCACCCGTCCGGGAGTTCGGGGGCAATTAGGTGGAGAGCGCTCAAGTTGCGGACAGTCTTCGGCGGTATTTCAGTAGCGGGTAATAAACCTTGCCGCCAAAGATAGAAGCACCCACCTCTGAAATACCACTGAAGACCATCCGCAACTGAAGGACTCTCTGCCGAATTGCTGCTGAAGACCAGGAAACAAAATATCGGGACAAATGACATCCTGACCGTACTCTGGTCGGGATGTGGGATAGACTCCTCAAAATCGGGACAGTCTTGATTTTATCGAGACGTCTGGTCACCCTAGCTACCCCTCGCTTAGGGCATCTTCACCAGAAGCACTACAGCAGTGCAGCTGCACCGCTATAAATGATGTAGTGTGTAGACAAAGCCTTGGGCTCTCCTAATTCACAGGGCAAAAGTCAGAGGCTTTTGAATGTAAACCTATGTCCACCCCTCTGCCAATGTCTAAAGAAGTCTAGGAAGGGGCCAATTATAGTAGCTTCCCTCTTTAACCTACATCTTCTTCCAGCTCCTCTGTGCATAATTCACATCCGCACAGACTCTCGCACATATGGCTAGAGGGGATGTAAGTGAGCACGAAGTGGAAAATGAACACAACTTGCTCCAGTGGCTTCTAAAGAGGGAGTTTACAGCTGGGTATAATACAGGAGGAGCTCGTACTAAGTCACTGCTGGGGGCAGCGGGGGGAGGGGGTAGAGGGGATCCTACCAGACTACACTCCCCTTTTGGGGATGCCACACGGAGCGCGTGATGGCTGGGCTCCCTCCGCTCTGTGCGCTCCAATCAGGGAGCAGCCCCTGCAGCTGCATTCCGGAGTGCCCCCATGCCGCCCCTCCAGGAGGGTAGCTGGCTGGTGAATGGGGCTGGGGCACAAACGGGCTGTAACGTTGCTCATTAAAAATAAAAACAAAGGGTCTGTGTGCTTCTCATCCTCCTCCTTCTCCCTCGCCCTGGAGTCAGCAGCAGTCCGTTCGCTCTGCTGGGTCTCTCTCTTCCCCGGGGTTGCTGGCTGGGCTGATCATTACCGAGTCACTAGCAGACTGCAGTAGTAAATACCTGGCATCCCAAAGATTAATCCCCAGGAGCCAGGCGCCTGCCAACACTCCTCCCTTACCTCCGGGTAAGTCCCTTCTGCTGAGGGGGAAGGTGGATGGGGAATCAGATTGGCTGGGGGGAGGGGAAACAGGGAACCTGCCCACAAGAGATGGGAAAATGGCAGCTTTTTCCTTCTTTTTCAGAACAGTGTTACATAAGGCAATTTTTACTATGCCTGCCCCTAAAAATAACCCCTGGATTTAGGCAGCTTTATGCTAGTTTCCTGATTCCAGCTCCCTCCCCCATCCTAAATTCCAGTCATGTTTTAAACTGCTCCACAAATAAGAAAAAACCTCAAATAATTTTCACTGCATGAATGATGCGTCTCCACGTGGGAGAGTGTTCTGATATGGAGATTATTGTTCTGATACATGCAGGCATGGGAGGGGGAGAACCTTGTATTGATCGTGAGAGAGTTTTTCTTTAGATTGCTGATTATGATAATAAAATGACAATTCCTGCATGGCTTTGAAACCAATCCCCCATTCCTAAGTATAAAACAAGGAGCACAGACTTTGGCAATGATTGAGAACAGAACACTTTACTAGACCTGGGCAGGAAACAGCTTTCCCATCCCACAAAAATGTTTGAGATATCAAAATATTTCCCCATCCCAAATTGGGATGAAAAGTCAACATCTTGGAAATTTTCACAAACTGGAAAAAAAAATCAGGAACAAAATGGGGTTCAGGTCAACTAAACTATTTTGTTTTAATACATTTGAAATGTTTCTTTTCAGTTCTGACTATTGACCCCCTCGCCTAATAATTAGCTTAAATTTCAAAACAAAAAGATGTTTCAAATAGAAAACTGAAATTTTTAATTTAAAAAAGGCCAAAACAAAATATTTTGACAATTTTGGAAAAAAAGGTCTGGTTTCAACAAGTTGGCTTTTTCCAATGAAAAAAATGTTTCATCAAAAAATTCCATACCAGCACTATACTTCACCTTTTGAAGACTCTGGAGGGTGTTGACTGAAGCATTTTAAAGGGGCTATTAAAAATATTACATTAGAAGAACTACAACCTAATTTCTCCACCCATTGTATATCCCCTCTCATAATCTCAAAATGGCAAATAAGTGGACAGGGCAATAAGAACTGATCTGAAGGACTCTCATTTAAATAGAGTGTGACATAGGAAACGAAAGATTTAAGCAATTTTTTGTTGTGCATTAACATGTGTGTGTCTCCATATCAAATTAGCTCAGAATCTGCCCTCTCAGGAAATGTCATGATCACAATACTATTTTAAACACTAATGAGAACATTTTGAGATTTTATTTTGATCCTGTTAAAGGATATATATATATATATATTCAGAAGCCCATGTTACGATTTTTCTTGTGAAACTTTCTCTGAATTTAAAAAAAATAAAAAGTGAAATGCCAAGGAAATGCCTGGTGGAAAATTGTCATAGTAACTCAAGGTAGCTGAAGGTTTGATGTACATAAGTAGATGGAGGGAAACTAAGCATGGTATTCTTCTATGAATCTGAGGTTTCCACTATCTCTTTCCAGACTGACAGGGTAACAAAATAATGGAAAAAGGTAAAAACTGCTTATACCTGAATCCTGTCAATTTTTTCCCCCAAGCCTTCAAATTATACAAATTAAATCAGAGCACAAGTCTAATCCCTTTTAGAAAATCAAAACCTTTCGAATCTTGAAAAGTTTGCACTGCAAAAACCTAGATTCAACATCTGGATTCTTCAGGATCTAACCAAATTTTGGCTACAAGCTCCCAAATTCTCATTTCTGAATCAAGAACAAGTGTAACCACTCCTACTGCACCAAAATATTCTCAACCATAATGAATAGTGGTACAATAGTACTGCAAGATCCTGGATCTGGCATCTGGATTCAGCTGGATCTTTCCAAATTTTGGCCCTAAACTCTACAATCTAAATAGAAAATAAGGATAGTTGCTCTTGCTTTGATGGAAAAGTCTGAACCCTGATGCATCCCACTCAATAGCATTGGAAAAAATAGATATCTCATACCTGGATTCTGCTATTTTAAATTTCCGTATACTAATTCTACTTTCTAAATAGAAAACAAATATGCAGTAGCTCCTAGGCCACCAAACAATCCAGAGAGTGTAGTAAATGGGTGCAGCAGCACCACAAAAACTTCTTTCTGGCACTTGGCACAGTTAATTTTTCTTTTTTGTCCCAAAATTAAAAATTCTACCCACTTAAAAAAAAATCCTGCAAAGAAGTGCAGCTGCTCCAATTCATTTTTTTTATGTGCATTAAAAGTGACTAGACTTATTCTGTATTTTAACAATAGAATTTGGGAGCTCTAAGCCAAAAGCTCTGGATCCAAGTAGATCCAGTTTTTCCCATATCCTCATGATGATGTGCAAAATTGCAGTCTCAAACGTAGAGCTATGTTTTTTACTAATACTGTTTTACAAAGCTGCATCACACACGCCCTTTTGAATTTTGACCATCTTGGGGCATATTGATTATTCTAGAATAATCACCTGATGATCATCTGTGCAGAATGATGCAACCCCTTTGTATCATAGCACTTCAGCCCAGGAAAATGAAAATAAATGCAATCTCGAGGAATCCTGGGGGCCCTGGGATTGGAGCTTCAGGAGTCTAAAAATTGGTGCCTTTTGCTTGCTTGTCTCTTCCCAGTTTCCTGCCCTCTTGAGTGTGTGAGAAAGACAAGGAAAGTTTGTTCACTTTGGAAACTCGATAGGAGGCAGCAGCTGATCTTCCCATCACCAGCCTAAAAATAATCCATTCCAGGGTTTGGAGCTGCTTCACAAAGTGGAGGAGAATCCTGCCATCGGAATGATATTGATCACATAGCACAACCAAGGGAAAACTGGGTTTGATATTTTGTGTATATATATGTAAAGGTAAGCTACAGAGTTTGATCTAACATTCAGCAAAGAAACGGGGCATGCAACAAGACTCCCCACTGTTATCTCTCACTAACCTTCTCTTTCCCCTTAGGTCTGTGGGACAAGACTTCTCTTTGCATTTTCCTGGGGATTACAGTTCAAATCTGTTTAACTTTTCCTTTTCAAACCAATATGCTCAGACTTTAATATTCCCAACTGCTGATGCTTTCACTGTTGTTCATAGGGTTATGTTTCTTTTTTTAAATTGATTTTACAATTGTCCCGTCCTAATGTCTGAAGTCTAAATCCCAGCTTGTTTCACAGCAGCCGGTGTAGCATGCTACCATTTGAAACTGCACAAATTGCTGTATTCAGAAGTTTCCAAAAAAAGAAGCAAGCAGGAGAATTGTATCTGACAGACAGCTGTAAATATTTATGTGAATTGCTTTTCAGTGTCAGTTTTATGTTTAGCTCGGCTTCAGCTCTAATCCTATATTTTCCTGAACATTCATTAATGTGTTCAAAAATGTATTTTCTGTGCATTTGCGGTCTGATCAAAACCCCCTTAAAGTCAATGAAAATCTTCCATTGACTTTGAATCAGGCTCTTTGTATATATTGCTAAGTGCTTTGAAAACAGTAGAGTAGCTAGAATAATTAATTTATCACCTCAGGGCCCAACATCATCTGAACAGTGGTTATCAGGCTAGCAAATATCTTTAAATTATTTGCTCCTGGTTGAAATAATAATAAGAAAAATATAATATATAGGATCATTTTTGATAAAACAAACACATCTCAAACTGTAAGAACTTTACTTCCAGTCTCACCAGACTGATAACAGATAATCTAAGTTCTGAATAGCTCAGACTATGTTATGCAGAGTCAGGCAGCATTAGGGCGAAAAAAAATTCAAACAAAAAAAAATTTACGTTAGAAAAGGAAAAGAATTCTGGGAAATACTCTGCTCTCTACACATTGATCCTGTGCACGCTGAAATCAATGGTAAAACTCAGGATCAGGCTGACAGTTACACCCATGAAACTGGGTTGATTTCAGGATTTGCCCTTCTTTGTTAGAGATCACTGTAGACTTTTCTTCTGCTTCTCCATCACCTTAATATTGAGAAATGCTATAATGACAAGCAAAGATATGGCCTTTTATAATGAATCCGCTGGTTAGCAGAGTCAACCATTGAGTACTTTTGTAAATATCTGCCTGTTTAATCTATCCATCCTGTATATATAATAAAAAACAGAAAATGTACATCACATGCAAGACAAGGAAGAAAACAGAGGTTAAAAAAACCCTGAAAAAGCAATAAATACATGGATATATTTTGATTCTGGGGTAAAGACATATTGGTTATTTGGTTAAAGATCAAAGGAAAAATAACTTTTGACATAGAAGTTCAAAGGATTCGTGCTCCAAGGAACAAGGAGTGCTTTAGGCCCACATTTTACTCTCTTTTCTTAATAGTCACAAATGCCTTGCAGTTCATAGAGAACAGAATCATAACCCAGTTAAAATAAGACCTATGTCTATGGAGAACTATATTCAACATTTAAGTGCCACTTTAAAACAAGTTTCTCCATACTTTGAAAAAGTTTTAGATTTCATAAACATTGTATAAAGTAAAGTGCTGCCCAGTTAGAATTCCCAGGGCTTTGGCACTCATCTTGGTTTGATGTGTGGGGTCTTAAATATTATCCACCATTTCCTCATTGTCATCTTCACAATCCTTTATAAAAAAGGTATCTCAATGTCTGGCTCATTCCTTGAGAATCACCATCTGATGATCCTTAAATGGAGCCTCTTTTCAGAGTCACCAAGTTTCTTGGTACGTTACAAAGTTTAGGATAAGAGTGACATGTTTACATTATCATGTCTCTGTAATGAATAGGCTTTTCTTCCCCCTCAGCCTTCTTCTCATCCATGGCAACTATTTAATCTTGAACCACATTTGTAGCAATTGCTGTTAACTACAATACTATCAAGCTTTGTACCTCCGTCCAAAACCAGAGAGGCCCATCTTGCTAGCTAGTGGGAGTTTTACAACAAAATTTCAAATGTTTAGTGGCTGCAGGTTTATTTTTAGGCATTGCAGGATCTCTCTGCCTTCCAGATAATTTTCATCAAAGTAAACCAACAAGGCGTCAGATTTTCAGAATGAATAAAAGGAGAGCTGAAAGCATATCGTCCCTGAAACCGGCTTGGGTCCACCCTTTTCATCCTGCCAGCCCCCACCCCTCTCTCCAGCCTTATTTCCTTTTGTCTTTTGAAGTATTGCCCACCTGGTCAGCTAACAGTTGTTTGCTTAAGTCTGAGTACTTGACTAAGATAGGGACATAAAACGGAACCAAGTTTCAAAGATTATTGGTCTGATTTAGCTTGCAGTCAGAAACATGAGCAATAAGGAAACATGCTGAGAGGTCTCCTCTGGTAAAACATAGTGTGGAGATATGGAGTCCAGAAAACTCAATAAGGAGACTCAGAGTTTCCATGGAATGTTCCCCTCAGTTGAAAGGGAGGATATTACTGAGGAGTCAGTGGGCTTGACATCTCAAATAATGGGGATTGTTGAGGCCTGGACTCTGTAACGCTACAGAGAGCCCTCCTGATGGCTGGGTCCCTCACCCTGCATGGCTTTCTCAGGAGCCAAAAGGGTTAGCGGAAGTACAGGGCAGCAGTTAATGCTGCTTGAAGAAAAAAATCATACATAAACTTTTCAGACGAAATGACAAGCAAGCGTTTATGTTCATCCCTTTTGTCTTCATCACTTCAAGCACACAGTCTATGGCAGGAAATGATATTCCTGCAAAAAAATTCAATGAAAACAAAATAAAAAAAAACAAACTCAAAAACAGCCCTCCCCCCTATGCCACCCACTAATTGCAGTTTCCAGTTGCCAAAATCCTAAATGTTTTCCATTTGGGGGCATTCATTTTTTTTAATGAAAATCTGATTCCCCCATACCCCGCAAGAGTTCAATTCCATGTAACTGAAAAGCCCCTTTCCATCAAAAATGTTTTGATGGAAAATTTTTAACCAGCTTTACCTCTCTACCTAGCTCTTCAAAGAGTCACACATGTCTACTTCTGTTGTGTTTCTATAGCTATCTCCCTTTAATATGGGCTTGCTAAATTAATGACATTGCACTTCAGTTAATATTTTGTTTGCATCTTCAGTCAACTTTGAATTCAGTTTTAGATCTGTATCTTCAGCTATATTCTAACTCTGCTTGACACAGTTGATGGAACTGGGGCAAAGGTAACTTTAATCCACCTTTTTGCTCTTTGATTCCTTTGGATCCCAGGGCACACCATGTATGTAGAGCAGTTTCAGGGCTTGATAAAGGCTAATTTTCAATGGAAATAATTTCACTTGAAAATTTTTGGCCAGCTCTAGATTTTTGTGAAGACCTGTCATGGACTCAGCCACCACTTTGTGGCTACATCTCGGCATTAGCTCTCGCCCAGTCAGGCACCCTCTTTTTTGGTCGCTCACCCCATGGTCTCTCTCTGGGCTCAAGGGGCTGTCTCTTTGTGATTCTGCCCTCCAATCAGGTGACTACAATCCTCTCCTTCTGGGATATCAGTCTCACTAGAAAAACTGTCTATCTGCAGTCCCAGGCAGCCTTCTGATCTACTTCCAAGCCAGTGCCACTTTCCGACTGGCTGGTAGGAGAACCCAGGCACACCCATTAGTACAGGTTCCATCCCAGGAAACCTGTGCCCAGCAACCAGTCTGCTCAAGCTCTGATTCTGTTGCTGTTTTCTTGGGCTCTGTCCTACCTCACTTCTCGGGCTCTTGGCCTACCTCTGGGTTTACCACTGGAGCTTCCTCCGCTCCCTCTCATCTTCTTGCTAGAGTCTAGTCCAAGGCAGGATCCCAGGGCCTACTCTCCCCATAGAACTCCTCCTTCTACCTAACCAGCTCCCCTCCACTCTAGGGAGTACTGCAGAGCTCCTACATGCAGCCCTCCTCCTATCACCAACTTTCTCTCTTTAAAAGCCTCCCCCAGCTGGACTTCCTCAGTCCCTTATCAATCCCTGGCTCTCTTCCAGGTGCAGCTTATTCTGTTAATTGGCCTATTTTGCCTGTTCAGACCTTGTGTTAGGTGGACACCGCATCACAGGAACAAAAGTTAAATAAAACAGTTTACTATAGGCCTAAAAGGACAGATTTGTTACAGCCTATATTTAAAAGAAAATGCAGGACTGAACACCACATGTTACCAGGAGTAAAACAAATTAAGAAAATAACCTGAATAGAAGCAGTTAAAACCCCCACCAGGCTGAAACTCTGGAAACGTGGAAGACAACTGGGGAAGATTTAAATAGTATACGCTGTGTGATCATTTGAACACCACAACCATGTGTCTTTGAAGTCACAAAGTGTGCTAATTTATGCCAAACAGTGGGTTTTGTGAAATAAACACTTGAGAACTGGACTGAGAACATCAAACTCAAATGTTACAGTTCCTTTTTTATTATTCAGCCTTTTTAGTACCTATAATACCCAATCTGTAACTGCAGATTTTCTCTGCCACTTCCTAAGAGAAGTTTCACTTCCTTATTTGGAACAGTAAACTCGTCTATATAGTTCACACTGTGAATCAATTGTTTGAACAAACTTTTGCAAGTGAGTACTCTTGAAATTTCCTATAAGATTAATTCCCTCTCAGCATGGCCTTTTTCTTTCATGACCCCACAAATATAGAGTTTATAAAAGAGTGATGTGCATTCGGTAGTGCTACAGCTGGTTGCAAATTTGCTGTCAAAACTTCTTTTCAAATAGAAAATGCCTTTTTTGACCAAAGAGAATTTTTTTCTGGAACATTTTTGTTTTGGTCAAAAACATTATTGTTTTCAACAAAAATATTTTTCAAAAAGTTGTTTCATTTCAATGGGTAACAGAACACTTCTTGTTCTTTTTCTTAAAAAAAAACCCCAACACTTTTTCACTGAAAAAAGGAACAAAAAGCAAAAAAGTGAGAGAAGGTGGGAAAATGCCCACTGATCTGACTTGTTAAAAATTCCCCTTTTTTCAAAGGGGAGGGAAGTGTGAGAAAGTGGCTTTTTTACATTTTTCTCAATTTCCAAAAAAAATGAAAAAATTGAACATTAAAAAAAAAATTAAACATATTCCTTGAAAAACTCCAAAATATAATGGAAACAAAAAAAAATCTTTCAAATTTTTCAGTAAATATTTTGACTAGCTCTACTAACATCTGTTTATGCTATTGCCATTTCCTGGGTGGAGCCTGAACTGCTCAGCTGAGTGACACAGGCCCTAGACAATAACAGAAAGTCTCAGGCTTTATGTGTCTGTGTTTTTGGAGCAGGAGAATCTGAGTTCTATCTTTGCTCTCACACAGATAGCCAAGTGGCTGTGGTTTGCAGCAACAACGCCAAGGAAGGTATTAGATGGCTGTAGTTTGCTATAATAGAGTTGCAAAATTAGGCTGAGACAGCTATGCAATTTCCTGCATTATTTTTGGGAGATCTCACTATTCTAAATGTATGTATCATTGTGAGCCAGGGTTTGTATGTAATTCCATGGGGCTGGGGGGCCACAGCTCCTTCAAGAACTAAGAACAATGGGGCAAATTTGCTCAGGTTGTAACACCTCCAGAGAAATAACGCTGCTTGGAGAGGCTCGCATATACTAGTTCAGACTGGATTCTCCAGAGACCAACAGACAAAGAAAGGCCTTTTGGATAAATAGCCTGAGTTTACACTGAGATTACACAGAGCCTGCTTTCTGATCCAGGAAATGGACAGGACGGTCTGTCCAAGGATGGTGACGGGGGGCAATACTTACTGGAGAGGGTTGGAATGACTTTGGCCTACTAAGGTCCATGAGACTGATGGGTGACATCTGATAAGCTTTTAGCATGCGTATGGTGTTTTATATGATTTCTCTATAGTGCTTCCACCTTAGGAATAAATGTACTTGCTTAGAGCTGTGTGGTGACTTGCGACCTCTGCAATTATGCTGTGCGTAAGCCTTCAAAGAGAAAGCAAAGTGCAGATGGTGCCCTGCGTAGACAGTCTGGCTTGCTGGAATAACACAAGGGCCTGTGCAGCCTGGAAAACTCCAGTCAGGAGGGAGAGAGACACAGGTCTCTACCCAAGAGAGGTGATGGCTGAGGAGCCTGGAGGCTAGATTGGGGGCCCTTGGTGGAGCACAAGGGAGAAATATGGATGCAGTTGCCCTGAAGTGTGACATATGTATATTACGATTGTTTTGAATATTTTTTGGAAACATCCAAGATTAGCCACTGTCAGAGATCAGATATGAGACTATACAGACTACTGGTGGATAGAACAGGCTAGCTGAGGGCACTCACTTCACACAATTAACATTTCACTCTCTTACAGAAACTTCTGGTCCCAACGATCCATCTCTCTCCCAGTGAAGGAACAGTCCAAACATCCCCTCCCCCATTTGATCACTGAGACATGGTTTCTCATGTCACAATCCTTTTACTCAGTTTTAGAGCTGACTAATTGGATCTCACTGGCCACAAAATGTTAGTGATTGAATACGCATTAGAACCCAGATCCGCCTGCCTTCTAATCTCAATCTAACAACCAGAGCATGATAGCCTACTCAGCTGTGTGAGAATGTAGTCATATTGCTTGTGGGAAAGGGAAGAAAATTCTCAGCAGAACTCCCATGGAACTTCTGACCCTCCATAAAGATTAGGCAACAGCATTTAAGATTTTCTGCAGATTACCATTATGTTTCTTTTAAAGGGAAACATGTCAGGATTAAAAATAAATAAATAAACAACCTCCATACGTTTTTAAAAAATTCCTTTTGTATCCTGCTAATAACTCAGTAGATTATTGAAACAGAACATATTTTTAACATTATATTTGGTTTTCATTATTAACCAGTTGGAGAATTATTTGCACTTTATTCCTTGTTGGCAGAAAATCTCTAATGGTCATAGTACATTGTTGAATGTAGATGCTGTGCCAAATTCTTCAGTGAAATCTCACTGATCACATGGGTGTAAATCAGCATTTAGGCTTTGGTCTTGCAAACATTTAGGCACATGCTTAACTTTAACAATGCAAATAGTATCATTGATTTTGAAAAGATTACTCATGTGCACAAAGTTAAACCCATGCATTTGAGTTTGCAGGATCTGGGTCTTAATGTGACCCGCAGTTATTCAATTGCTGGTTTTCCTCAACCAGTACATTGCTACTGTGTTTGAAAAATGATTCAATTTATTAAACACTTTTCAGAAGACCTGTTTAATGAAGGCATTTCTATTCAAATTAAATTTTGAAAGCCCTTCTAGCTCCTTGTTTGCTTTTATTAAATGAACTGAAATGCGAGTCTCACTGAGGCTCACAATGTCTCTTTAAACTTGCATGTACTCTTTTTAAAAATGCTATGTTTGTGTTCATTCTAAGGAGATTCTTGAGCCAAATCATACTTGCCTTATTTGCACAAATAATGCCATTGGAAGTCAACAGCCCTGTGTGTGTGAGTAAGGCAAGCGGGATTTGGCCTGTTGCTAAGACACCAAACTCAGCTAACCTTGTTTTTTCTTACATTTTGTGTAGTCCGAGTAATTTTTTATTATCCTGATTCAGCAAGACACATGAGCACGTATTTATGTCCCATTGACTTGAATGGGAACTCAGCATGTGCTTTGTTGAATAGTGAAGAACTTATGTGCAAGCAAATATGCTTGGCTGAATCAGGAACTTTGTGGTTTATTCCTTCCAATGTCTTTAATTTTTTAAAAAAATATATTTTTAAAGAGTTAACAATGTCGCCAACCAAGCATTCATGAATAATCCTACTGTAACAAATTAGTGTGCATATGCTGGAGGGAAAGAAATCTCTAAGGAGGCATTTCACTTTCAATCCTGCTTGATTCTCTTATAAACGATAATGAGTACTAAGGTAGAGGGCTTGCACTGTAGCCATGGAACAACAAATCTGAAGAAGGGAGACTGCAGAAGACATACTGTGGTATTTTTGAGACTCCATAGCTCTAATCCAACCAACAATTACACATGTCCTTAGCTTTAGGCACATTGAAATTTTTGATGAAAAATGGAAACAAGGTTTTAAAACATGTTTTGGTTTCCTGACCATCTCCATTTTGCATTTGGAATATTGAATATGTGCAGTGAGTTGTTCATGAATGTGATGGAGATCAACATTTATTTGCAGTATGTATTCAGTGGATACTTTTAATAAAGCCCTGATCATGGAAACACTTATGGACACTTTAGGTTAACTTTCAGCATATGCATAAGAGTTTGCAGGATCAGAGTTTATGTATGTCTAATAAATTATTCTCTTTGAATTATTTAGTCTGCTCATAACTAAAAAAGCCTCAATGATGCTGTTTTAATTTTGTGTTTAGCTAAAAGAAATGTAAAAAACTTTGGTGATCATTTTGGATGTTTTACTTTCTTTTGTTTCTCTTGTGTTTTGTCTCTAGTTTGTAATAATCAGGCTGTTTGGAAGCAATGAAAGTCGCATTTTGTGGTAATGACAATGCTTCTGCCTATGACATCAGTGCTGGCGTCCTAAAAAATGTCTGCTTCGTGGATGCCCTTAACCTGGTTCCCCATGTCTTCCTGTTATTTATCACCTTTCCAATTTTGTTTATTGGTGAGTAATCCAGCCATAGGCCCCCAATCCTGAAAATTATCCTGCATATGTTTCAAGTCAAGCACGCACACTTGTTTGCAGAACTGGGGCCTTATTATGTTATAGGATTGGTGCAATCCATTCAGTTTAGATATTTTCATTACTTTAGGTGTCATGAGGAAGAGATGGAATGGAGATCCAGTCAAGAGGGGGCATGTTGAAGAGAGGTTAATGCCAAGATGGGCCTGAACCAGAAGAGTTAATGTCAATCCTCTTTCATTTATGGGAATTTTCGGTACACAATCTGAATTTTACAACATGGGCCCACCTTTAAAAGATGGAATCTAACCAGAAAATCAGATCCAGATTCTTTCAAACTTTGGAGAAGTTTGTCTCCAGGTTCGAACTTGGCAACTGTCTCTATTTTTAGATTATAAGAGTTAGGATATGAGATCTGTCCTTGAACTTTGATGGAGTTTAGAGCTGTTCCAAAATTTATATCTTGGGTCTGTCTGTATGATAATTATGTGAAGCACTGTAGAAAGGATAATTCATTCTCATGCCAATGTTTGGAAACACGAATAAGAGATGATAAATTCATCCTTAGAACAATTTCTCCCATCGACCCAGCGCGATGTTGACACCACAATAAGTCAACCTAAGCTACATTAGTCACATAGCTGGAGTTGTGTAACTCAAGTTGATTTAATCCCGTAATGTAGACCTGCTCTTAGTTCCACAGTTTCAATTTAGTTCTTATTTAATCAGAACCTGTTTGCTCATCTTTTGTTCTAACACACACAACTCCATGTTCCTCACCACTACAGAAACAATGCAGAACTCCCGATACCTTCCGTCAAACTTGCTCAAGTTTTTTATATATAATGGACTTTGCAATGACACAGACTTCCAGAGACCCTGAGTAACAAAAGGGAGTACAACAGTTCTTTTCATCTCATTCATTCCTTCTTAGGCCTGAGAGGGTGACTGAAGGTCATTCATTTTTTTAAATCTCTCTTTCTAAAAGCAGTTTCATTTAAAAGGGTCTTGCACAAAGTTATCAAAAGTGGATATTGCTGTGAAACAGACAGCACTGTTTAACCATAATAATTCTCCACACTTTTATAGCATCTTCCATCTGAGGATCTCAAAGTACTTTACATACATAAATAAGGTAAGCCTAAGAATGTTTCTAGATAGATGAGTATCTCTAATTTACAAAGGAAGGAAGTGAGAGACAAAGACTAGACTTTCCAGGTCTGATCACTCCATTTGCAGAGAGGAGTGTATTTGCAATGGCAATAAGGTGACCAGACAGCAGGTGTGAAAAATCGGGATGGGGGTGAGGGGTAATAGGAGCCTATATAAGAAAAAGATCCCAAAATCGGGACTGTCCCTATAAAATCGGGACATCTTGTCACCCTAAATAGCAATAAAGCAGATGTGCAATGTCAGATGAACCACCTGCAGCAATTATTTCTGACCTCCATGCCCTACTCGGGTGTATACAGTGTGCAGATTACATTCACTGTCACTTCATTGAGGTGGGCATGTGGATAGCCTCATATTCAGACACAGTGGCCTTCAGGATGGCCCAGCTTTCTCCTAGTCCTAGTCCCCTGGTCTTTGGACTCTTCTGCTGGGGGATGAGGCTGATCCCCCAGCCTGAGATGAGGATAATAAGCTTTGTCTGACTAAGGTAATTATGTCCTTCCCAGGTCTTGAGGGTGAAGGGAGGGAGATAACAATTTTATAGCATTTGGAGAATTTACTGAATGTCTTCTTATTGTCCCTTTGCTCTTGCCTTTCCTGCCATTCCCATTCTTTGATTAGTAGGAACAAGATGATATGGTCATTCAGGACTTGTCAGTCTATTCACTGAATGGAAAAGATTTGGGGGGTCGTGGTGGATAATCTGCTGAACATGAGCTGTGGCCAAAAAAGCTAATGTGATCCTGGAATGCATAAATAGGTGAATCTCTAGTAATAAAGAGGTTATTTTACTTCTGAATTTGGCACTGGCGTGCCTGGTACTGGAATACTGTGTCCAGTTCTGGTGCCCACAGTTCATGGAGGATGTTGACAAATTGGAGAGGGTTAAGAGAAGAGCCACAAGAATGATTAAAGGATTAGAAAACATGCCTTATTGGGATAGACTCAAGGAGCTCAATCTGTTAATCTTAACAAAGAGAAGGTTAAGAGGTGACTTGATTACAGTCTATAAGTACCTACATGGGGATCAAATATTTGATAATGGGCTCTTCAGTCCAACAGACAAAGATACAACACAATCCAGTGGCTGGAAGTTGAAGCTAGACAAATTCAGACTGGAAATAAAGTATACATTTTTGACTGTGAGGGTAATTAACCATTGCAACAATTTACCAAAGGTCGTGGTGGATTCTCCTCAATGACAATTTTTAAATCAAGAGTGGATGTTTTTCTACAAGATCTGCTCTAGGAATTATTTTGGGGAAGTTCTATGGTCTGTGTTAAACAAGAAGTAAGACTAGATGACCACAGTGGTCCTTCTGGCCTTAGAATCTATGAATCCATCTCAGTCTTCGTGACATTCTGGTGTGCAATCCAGAGCAGTGTGGAACTGTGTCATGTCTGCTGTGCAATGTGGGGTACCTCACAATGCTTTGCTTCTGTAGCTCCTAACTTGGGCTCCTCACAAACAGCATGCAGGTCACAACCTGAGTGTCTGTGTATAGCCACAGCCCTGGTCCAGCAACTCTGATCCCAGCAGCCAATCAGCAACACACCAGCCACAGCCTGGCTTCCAGCAGCCTTGGTTACTACCTGCAGAGTGACTCCAACACACTCCCAATCCTGGATTTCCCCCCAGAAACGTGTGTTCTGCACTGTCCAGCCTTCTCCTGAACAGTCCAGATATATTAGGTCCATTGCCCCTCTATGTGCATCAGTATACAACAGTTTGCTGCCATAAAAGGAGTTACACACACAGTTCCTTGCATTACTTTTAATTAAAGAATAAAATTGGTTTATTTAATGACAAAGAGATAGATTTTAAATGCGCACAGGTATAACACATTAACACCAGAAATGGTTACAAGAGAAATAAAGATAAAACCCTTTCTAAACTTAAGAAACTAGGTTCAAGATGAAACTCTTACCACATGCTCCCAAAGTCCATAGGCTGTTTCTTCTGTCTTCTTAGGTGGAAAAGAGAGAGATGGATAGGCCAAGATAACTGGGTGTTTTTGCCCCTCACTTTTATAGTTCAGTCACCCTTTGAAATAGCATTTTCCCAAGGTTTACCCCTAGATAAAGTACATACCTGCTGTGAGGATGGAGACAAAAAGTGTGATGGTGAAAGAGGTTCCATGCTGTTGTTTGCTAAGATGCAGCTCTCTTTGTTCCTGCCCCCTTCCTTGCCAAAGAGGCCACTTTATAGGTGATTACATATCAACTTTGATGGCACCTGGCTAGGGGCATCAGCTTGTCCTTAGTCTTTAAAAAACAGATTTACCCAATCCCGAGACTTGTCTGGTAAACACATTTCAGTCATAATTTCAGCTTCTGTTTATAACTTTAAATGTAATGTTGCTATGTACATTTCATCATGATATGATTGACCAGCAAGTTATTAGTTTTCAGATGATACCTCACAAGGTATATTCTGTACAAAGATTATTACAGTGGTGTGTAGGGTGTGAATACAGGGGTGCATTTCATCACAGCCTCCCACTGCACTTCAGTGTACTGCCCACTCTGTTCCCCAAGGCATGAGGACTAGGAGCCAGAACTCCTGAGTTCTACCACTGACTTACTGTGTGATCTTGTTTTCTTCTTTTATTTTGCAGGCTGGGGTAGCCAAAGTTCGAAAGTCCAGATCCATCACAACACATGGCTGCATTTCCCTGGACACAATCTGCGGTGGATTCTGACATTCACTCTCCTGTTCGTACATGTCTGTGAAATAGCAGAGGGCATAGTTTCAGATGCGTAAGCGACTGTGTCTGCTACAGAGTCTAGCTAGTTGCATTAATAGTGTGGCAAGTCTGTTAGAGAAGTTTCCTAAAGAGAAGGGGCTCTGCTTAACAAGCTTCCCAGTTTTTAAAGGGAAAAAGGTGAAACAGTTTTATTAGCACTTTATTGCCCCCCATTGAGCTACTATAGCATGAAAATGCTGACACAGCTGAATGTATTGCACATGGATACAGAATATTCTGTCTCTTAAGAAGTCATCACTGTGCTCTCAACTAGAGTAGTAAAGCATTTTGAAGGGATACAGGAATGCTCTTTCTTCTCTTTTAGGCATCGCCAACGATTGTGTCCCCTGCCTTTTACAATCCACTTTTTAGATTTATCTGAGATATATATTCTAGAACCTTTGTACCTCTCTGACTAAGTGACTCACCAACCGATGCACTGCTTTGTGGCTAGGTGCAGCATGGCATTGTTTATTCTCTTCGTAGTCCAGCCAACTAGCCATCCAATCCACTGGTGGTCCTCTTCACTTTGTGACTTTAGTCTCAGCCTTTCCAGGGTAAACGAGGGTTTTAAACCAATAGTCCTAGAACCTCGCATCAGGTCAAGGCACAATAGTCTTTCCAATCCATTGTGTCTGGGGTCTTCACACTAGTTTCCTTAATAAGGCTGTAGGGGAACTCAGTCCCTTCCCCTGCCATGGGTTCCAGCCCAGGGACCCTTGTAGCAAGCAGTTAAGATCTGTCTTGCCAGACCACTTTCTTCTTCCCTGTGCTACTTCCCACATTAGCCTGCCTTCTCCTTGGGAGGCTCACTTCCCCGTAGGGTGACCAGACAGCAAATATGAAAAATCGGGACGGGGGTGGCGGGTAATAGGAAACTATATAAAAAAAAGACTTAAAAATTGGGACTGTCCCTATAAAATCGGTACATCTGGTCACCCTACTTCCCCAGCACGGGTCTGCTTTGGGTCAAGGTCCTAGTCCCAGTTCCCTCATGTAATGAAGGAAAGGACACTTAATTATCAGAAATAAAGACCAGCACCCACCCTTCTGTCCTGTCAGAATCCTTCAGCCAGCCATCCTACTGTTCTGTGCTCACAGACACCTAAGTCAGCTGGTTCTCTGCTATGCTTCTCTCTGAAACCTGAAAATGAGTGGTCGTTCCACCTCCCCACCTTGGGGGTCTCTGAGCTGGGGGCTTCTCCCTTTTAAGGCTCCATCTCCAAGTCTGGCATGCTTCAGAGGGGCCGTGAGGTGGAGCGACCTGAACCCACAGCTGCTCTTTAACTCTTTCTTGTCTAGCCAGAGATTTGGTAGACCCCATCACACAAGCCATGCAGTTTTGACCCAGAAGAGGAGATGATGATGATTGATCTTTTATTGGAGATGGTAAAAAACTAATACAAAACTTCATACCATTTTTTCAAACTTTTCTACTTTTTTAAAAAAAACAGTCCATAACTGGTACAGCCCCCTGCCAAAACTAAACAAACAATCAAACAAAAATCAGAACAAAAATGATAACGTTCATCCAATCTTTTTAATTCAGTTTTTTTCAACAAAAAGTTTCATTGGAAAATTGACATTCAAAAAACATCACTGGCTGTTATGGAAGTTTGCATGACATCCACCCATAGTGTCTCCAGGCTGTGAATGAAGGACTTCAATCCATCATGAACACTCAATTCATATGTATTCATAAAATTATGAAAGTGAAAAAAGACACCAAATCCAGTTGCATTTATACTGTATTTCTGGTTTCTTTTCAGAAATATGAAATCTCGCCATCTGCATCTCTTCCTGCCAGCTATGATGGGATTTCTGGCTGCCACCACAGCTATTGTCTATTACCATAATATTGAAACGTCTAACTTTCCAAAGTTACTGCTAGGTAAATTGCTTATCTTATTTTTGCTCTGTCAAGGTTCCTTCCCCAATCTGAATTTTAGGGTACAGATGTGGGGACCTGCATGGACACTTCTAAGCTTAATTACTAGCTTAGATCTGGTATTGCTGCCACCATCCAGAATTTTCAGTGTCTGTATCACTCCCTGTCCCCCCAAAACCTTCCCCTCCCTGGGTAGCCTTGAGGGACTTCACCAATTCCCTGGTGAGTCCAGATCCAATCCCTTGGATCTTAACACAAGGAGAAATTAAACATCCCCCCTCCTTTCTCCCACCAATCCCTGGTGAGTCCAGATCCAGTCCCCTTGGATCTAAAAACAAGGCAAAATCAATCAGGTATTAAGAAAAAGACTTTTAATTAAAGAAAAGAAAGGTGAAAGAAAACCCTCTGGGAGAGATTAGCATACCAGCTACTCTCACAGACAACAGATTTCAAACACAGAGGATGTTCCCCTGGGCACAAATTTAGTTACACACAAAAAAAATAATATCCAAATATCCAATTTGATTCTACCTCTAATTGCATAAGACAAGTTACAAAGAAATAAACATAGATCTATTTATTCCTTTCTAAAACTTACTACTCTGATAAGAGGCTGGTTCCTTGATCTTTTTCACTCTGGCTGAAACTGAAACTCTAAACAAAGGAAAAACTTCCCTCCTTCCTTTTGAAACATCTTGTTCCCCCATTGGTCCCTCTGGTCAGGTGTTAGCTAGGCTAGGTGAACTTTTTAACCCTTTACAGGTAAAAGAGGCATTAACCCTTAACCATCTGTTTATGACGTGCTGGTTTTCAAAAAGCCACTGGTTTGTTCCATAATTTTTCAAAATAAACTTTTTGACCCTGAGAAGGTTTATGAAACTCATGAAAAGCCAGGGAGAAATTTTCTGCTTACTTTTTTTCTCTCTGGGATACATTATTGCACACTTGACAGGGCCGGCTCCAGGCACCAGCTAAGGAAGCAGGTGCTTGGGGCGGCCAATACAAAGGGGCAGTACTCCATGCACTATTGGGGTGACCCATCTGGGTCTTCGGCAGTAATTTGGCAGCAACTCCCTCAGTCCCTCTCTTCCTCTTTGAGCTGTCGCTGAAGAGGAAGAGAGGGAGTGAAGGCCCCGCCACCAAATTCCCACCGAAGAATGGAGTGGTGATATTCAGCTGCTGCCAAAGTGCTGCCAATCGGCTTTTTTTTTCCCCCCCACCACTTGGGGCTGCAGAAACCCTGATGCTGGCCCTGACACTTGACTAGGTGGACTGGAGTATAATGGAAAATCGCTAATTCCTGTGATTTTATCATGAGTTTTACAATGTGGCTTTTTAACACAGCTCATGATTTCTGGGAAAAAATTGACTCTTATTCAAAATGGTTACTATCTCTCAATACTTTCAGTTGGTCTCAGGCTACATACTGCCCTCAGATAAGCTGACAACCATTTCCCTGCATCCTTTGCAGGTCACAGTGAGTTTTCTCATACTAAAGATGGCTTCTATCTCCCATTGTTTCCAGCAGGATTGAAGTCAGGTGGCTTTCAAGGAATATGGCTGCCAACTATTTACCATGTTTTTCCCAGTCAGGAGACACTGAAAGAAACCTCACGGCTCTGAGTCTCAGAGCCTAGGTCAACTGAGGTGGGCTCCTACTGCAGGGCTAAAAATAGAAGTGTAGCTGTTCCCATTTGGGCTGGAGCTCAGGTTCTGAGACCTGGTGAGGTGGGTGAATTAAAGAGCCTGAGCTCCAGCCTGAGTGGGAATGTCAGCCCTGCTATTTTAGTGCTGTAGTGTAAGTGCCACAAGCCCGAGTCTGTACACTGGGCTCTGAAACTTGCAGCCAAAGGAGGTTTTTATTACAGTGTCGAAACATAGGAATTGGGTAGAGGTTGCTGGAGACTGCAAAAGGGGTGTGTACACCCAACACTACCTGTTGCTTAACAGTCTGAACTGGCTGACTATTCGCACAGACTGAGAGGCAGGTTATAGTTTTAACTTTACAGACCACATTTTCAAAAATGCCCTCTAAGAGCACATCTGCAATTTTGTACCCTGGTGATTTTCATACCCAAAGGGTCACTATGTATTCGTCAGGCTAGGTATTTTTTATTTTCCTCAAAGAAAATAACAAATAAAGGTCCCAGACCTGAAATTAGATCTATTTGGCTGGACCTTTGTGCTCATGTGAAGCCCCGTGGACTTCAGGTTGGCTGTGCCTGGGTGCAGAGATCTGCCCAAGCAGATCCAATTGCAAGATCAAGGCCAAAGAAAGAAAAAAATATCTCAATGAGACAGTGCAGGGCAAGTCTCTCACTCTCCAAGATCTTCCATCCTGAAAAGCCTCACAAGCCTAGCCCCCCTTTAGGGAGGTTCACAACCCATGGAACTACTGGATTGGGCCCTGTGACATGGCAACTACAGCTGCATAGAAGCAACACTCAGAGTAATCTTAATCTGGATATTGATCTGATACTCTTGTAATACTGGTGTAGTTAAAAAGTACTTTCTTAAAATGATGTGGGTTGGTTTGTTTGTTTCACAGCTCTTTTTGTTTACTGGATAATGGCCTTTGTCACAAAAACCATCAAGCTGGTCAGATATTGCGAGGATGGTGTGCCGCTCTCGCAGCTGCGCTTCTGCATCACTGGAATTATGGTCATTCTCTATGGGCTGCTGATGGCTGTGGAGATCAATGTCATTCGAGTTAGGGTATGTGTCACTTTACTAGGCTTTGGCAGGACAGACATCAGTGGTATTTGGAGTAAACATAGAAATAGACGTGACACCTTCTCACGTGCCCGGATTGCCAAATTTAGCCTCCACTCCAGCTGAGAACATGCTTAACTTTAAGTATATTAGTAGTTCCACTGGAGTCAATGGGGCCACTCACTCACATGATTAAAATTAAACATGTTTGCTGGATCAGGGCCTTAGTGTCAGGAAGGAATTGCCCTCTCACCCATTGTCATTGGGTAACACTTTGTGTTTTCTTCTCCTTCCTCTGCTACATTGGTTAGGATTTAGGGGGCCAAATGTATTGGGAAGCCCATGAGCGCCTTGTTCTTTTCCCCATTTATTGTTTTTACTCTTCTTTGTTTCTTCACATGTCCTTAGCCCATTGGGAAGGTAAGCTTGGCAAAGAGATTGCACTACAGAACTTGTATGAGGTGAATTGAAAAATACTATTTCTTTTGTTTATCATTTTTATAGTGCAAATATTTGTAACCAAAAACAATATATACTTTGATTTAAATTACAACACAGAATACAATATTTATGAAAATGTAGATAAACATCCAAAATATTTAATAAATATCAATTGGTATTCTATTGTTTAACAGTGCGATTAAAACTGCCATTAATTGTAATTAATTTTTTTAACCGTGATTAATTTTTTTTAGTTAATTGTGTGAGTTAACGGCGATTAATCAACAGCCCGAGAATTTACACAATATATTATTACTTTAACTAAAAATTGCGGTGAAAGAATATAATTACTGAACATATTATGTTTTTTTCCTCTGCAGAGGTATGTATTTTTTATGAACCCTCAGAAAGTAAAGCCACCCGAAGACCTGCAGGATCTGGGTGTGAGATTTCTTCAGCCATTTGTCAATTTGCTCTCAAAGGCAACTTACTGGTGGATGAATACACTTATTATATCAGCCCACAAGAAGCCGATTGACCTGAAGGCAATTGGGAAGCTGCCAATAGCAATGCGAGCACTTACAAACTATGTTTGTTTGAAAGAAGCATATGAAGAGCAAAAGGTAAGCAATGATATCCATATCACTGTACAGCCTTTATACTGTTAAAGTGGTATCTTCACTTCCACTAGGAAACCCTTTTTTTAGGAATGTATGACAAAAGATTTTGTTCCAGGGTGAAACTTGGCTTATAATGTGTCAGTCCAAAAGTACTGTTTTGTTTTAAAGTGAATTCTCGACTTGGGATAGTTGCCAGATTGAAAGCCTTGGGAACTGAAGCCCTAATGCACAAATCACTTGCTAGTTTTCGTTTTAGAAGTCAAAGCTTTCTTTAAGTCTTAAGGGCTCATGACAGTGTTTTAAATTAACAGATATCCTCTCCAGTTTCAACTGGAAACACCCTTCTTCACATCTTCTGAACTTCTTTAGAGTATTACTGTGCACTGTTAAATAGTTACTGTCCCTTTCATAGCATCATAGTAATTTTGAACTGGAAGGGGCCTCAGTAGGTCATCTAGTACAGTCCCCTGCACTAAGGCAGGACTACGTATTAACCTTTCCATAGATATAGGCATAATTGAATGGATTATTTACCTACTAAAGGATTTGTATGTTATATAAACTGATTTCAGAAACTTTGGGCTAAATTCTGGCTTTTCCATTCAGAGATGAACTGAGCGGAAAGGACAAGAGATGTTTTGGACAGAAACTGTTTGCCCAAGGGTGGCCTGAGAGCAGCACTCCCAAAGCAGCACTCCCAAAGTAGCCTCTAACTTTGCTCCGTTCAAGTTGCACATGCACCCTTCTGCTTACTCCAATGCCTAGTCATTTCTGCCCACGGATGGGCGTTTCCATGTTCAGATAAGGTGATTGTGAGTCTCACCAGTTTGTACACACAGGTGCACACATGTGCATATACAAAGGGGACAACACACGTATTTAGAGCCAGTTTGGAAAATTTGGCCCATAGAAATCATGTGTTAATCAGTGTTGATCACTTTCCTAAACTCACAATGTAAATTGGTTTGCATGCAATGCAGCAGTTTAGAATGGAAATGCATGAACAAGTTGGATAGCAGCAGAAGAGCTGTGCTCTCCCCTGTAGTAGAAGTTGCCTTAAGAAAATATGGATATTTTCCCCATGGGTTCTTATTTAGTACAATAGCTTGCGTTTAATATATTTGAGACTGCTTTTCTTCAGTAATTTGCATACTGTATCTGATTTATAATGAGCCAGAGAGCCAAATTCTCTGCTTGTGTAAATGGATAAAACTGCACTGCATCAATGAATGCTGCCCATTTGTATCAGCTGAGAAAGTTGTCCTTTAGTGCCAGACTGTATAATGGGAATAACTGTGCACGTACATTTGTCTGTCTAGAAAAGTTGTGGCTTCACTGTGCCCTGTAATGTCTGGCTGCGACACAGCAGCAGCAAGACGTCAGTTTGCTTCTGTCATAAACAGATAGCTAAGGGTTAATGTCTCTTTCACCTGAAGCACCTGACCAGAGGACCAATCAGGAAACCAGATTTTTTCAACTTTGGGTGGAGGGAATTGAGTGTCTGAGTTTTTTGTTTTCTGCCTGCCTGCTTTCTCTGAGCTTTGGAGAAGCAGTTTCTACTTTCTAGTCTTCTGTTTCTAAGTGTAAGGACAAAGAGATCAGATAGTAAGTTCTATGGTTTCTTTTCTTTGGTATTTGCATGAATATAAGTGCTGGAGTGCTTTGATTTGTATTCTTTTTGAATAAGGCTGTTTATTCAATATTCTTTTAAGCAATTGACCCTGTATTATATCATCTAAATACAGAGAGAACATTTGTATGTATTTTTCTTTCTTTTATATAAAGCTTTCTTTTAAGACCTGTTGGAGTTTTTCTTTACTTCAGGGAAATTGAGTCTGTACTCACCAGGGAATTGGTGGGAGGAAGAAATCAAGGGGAGATCTGTGTGTTGGATTGCTAGCCTGATTTTGCATTCCCTCTGGGGGAATAGGAAAGTACTTTTGTTTCCAGGATTGGGAACAGAGAGGGAGATTCACTCTGTTTGGATTCACAGAGCTTGTGTCTGTGTATCTCTCCAGGAGCACCTGGAGGGGGGAAGGGAAAAAGGATTATTTCCCTTTGTTGTGAGACTCAAGGGATTTGGGTCTTGGGGTCCCCAGGGAAGGTTTTTCAGGGGGACCAGAGTGCCCCAAAACACTCTAATTTTTTGGGTGGTGGCAGCAGGTACCAGGTCCAAGCTGGTAACTAAGCTTGGAGGTTTTCATGCTAACCCCCATATTTTGGACGCTAAGGTCCAAATCTGGGACTAAGGTTATGATATGGTGTGCAGTGGTGGGATAGACAGAATCCAGAAGCCAGTGGAAATATTTTATTTTTCTTTTTTCTGCTAGGGGCTTTTTAGCAGAGGGAAACAGTTTGGTTTTAAAAGAGAACCAGAGAGAAATTTTTTTTTCTGCTCTCTCTGGCAGTTTGTGGCTTGCATGTTAAGCAAGAAGCCATTACCAGACTGTTAAGGGTCTTTTGTCATGCAATAGCACTCCCATTGAGAGTCATTACCAGCACTATATACACATGCAAATAAAGTGGTTTTTCAGGTTTACTTAACATTGAAGATTAGCTAAAGGCACTGTTGCTAGGCAGACTTCAGGAGGCAACAGAGAACCTGCAGTTCAGAAGATAAACACCGGAGGGCACCCCAACACAAGAAAACAGGAACCATGACTTCTAAGGCAAAAATTGAGGCCGAAGTACAAATCAAAGAAGCTGAACACAGGCGACAACTGGAAATAAAACAAAAAGAGATGGAGATGAAAGAAAGAGAAGAACAGATCAGAGAGGCAGCCTACCAAAGAGAACAGGCAGCCTACCAAAGAGAACAGGCAGCCTTCCAAAGAGAACAGGCAGCCCAAGAGGCAGCACACAAAAGAAAACTAGAAGAAGAAGAGGTGACCTACCGAAGGAAACAAGCAGAAGAAGAGTTGGCCCACCGCCGAGACATGGAAAAGCACCAAAGAGAAATGGAAAAACAACAAAAAGAAATGGAAAAACAACAAAAAGAGAATGAAGAGAAGGAAAAACAGAGGAAACATGAACTGGAGTTGGCAAAAGCTGGGCTGCATGTGCCAGCCAACCCTAACAACCCGGCGCCCATTATTGCTCCACAGCACAGGAAATTTCCCACCTACAAGGCAGGTGATGACACCGAGGCCTTCTTGGAAAATTTTGAAAGAGCCTGTCTTGGGTACAGCATTCCCGAAGACCAGTACATGGTAGAATTGAGGTCACAGCTCAGTGGACCTTTAGCAGAGGTGGCAGCTGAAATGCCTAAGCAGCAAATGAATGACTATAAACTTTTTCAAACCAAGGCCAGATACAGAATGGGGATAACCCCAGATCATGCCCATCAGCGCTTCAGAACCCAAAAGTGGAAACCAGAGGTGTCATTTCCCAAACACGCCTACTACATTGCAAAAAACTATGAGGCCTGGATAACAGGAAACAACATTCAAACCTTGGAAGAACTGCACCTCCTCATACAAATGGAGCAGTTCTTGGATGGTGTTCCTGAAGACGTCACACGGTACATACAAGATGGAAATCCCAAAGATATCGCTGAGGCGGGGGAGATTGGAGCCAAATGGATGGAACTGGCAGAAAGCAAGAAAGCTACTGTCAAGGGGAACGATTACCCCAGGGGGCACACAGACCATAAACCCTACAACCGAGGACAGCCAAAGACCCCACATACCACCCAAGTAAAGCCACACATACCCTACCCTTCAACCTCACCAGTCTCCAGTAACTCACCTCGGCCCACTGACCCATCAGATGGAAGATGCTTTAAGTGTAATGAACTGGGACATATCAAGGCCAACTGTCCAAAGAACACCATGCGAGTGCAATTCATTACACCACCATCACACCAAAGATCCCCAGGCCCGGATGCCTCTCAAATACCCTTGGAGCGAAGGGAAAATTTGAGAGTGGGCGGAAAGAAGGTTACTGCGTGGAGAGACACGGGGGCACAAGTGTCAGCTATCCACCAATCCTTCGTTGACCCCAAATTCATCAACCCAAAGGCCAAAGTTACAATTTACCCCTTCATGTCACAAGCTGTAGACTTGCCTACAGCTCAACTGCCTGTCCAGTACAAAGGCTGGTCAGGAATGTGGACTTTTGCAGTCTATGACAATTATCCTATCCCCATGCTATTGGGGGAAGACTTGGCCAACCAGGTGAGGCGGGCCAAGAGAGTGGGAATGGTTACACGTAGCCAAACCAGGCAAGCTTCCAGACCCATTCCTGTTCCTGAGCCGTCCACAGACGCCCCGTCTGTGTTACCAGAGACCCAGACAGAGGTAGTGGACCCGGATTCCATGCCTACCACTGAAACAGCCACAGCATTTCCAGTCCCAGGCCCGGAACTGGAACAGCAACCAGCACCAGCAAGTGCAACCACATCTTCAAACTCAACGCCAGAGGGCGCCAGCGAGCCAGAACTGGCAGAAGCAAAAGACAGCCATACCCAAAAGGCTCAGCCAGAGCCTGAAATACCCTCAGGTGCACCAGCGGAGAGCGGTTCACCAGCAACGGAAACAACCCCATCACCTACATCGCTTCCAGAGGGACCAAGCCCAAGTCCACAGTCTGAGGAAGAACTGGTGACCCCAGCCTCAAGGGAACAGTTCCAGACTGAGCAGGAAGCGGATGACAGCCTTCAGAAAGCTTGGGCGGCGGCACGGAGCACCCCACCGCCTCTCAGCTCTTCTAATCGATCCCGGTTTGTTATAGACCAAGGACTTTTATACAAGGAAATTCTTTCTGGTGGACACCGGGAAGAATGGCAGCCGCAAAAACAGTTGGTGGTTCCAACTAAGTACCGGGAGAAGCTCTTAAGCTTAGCCCATGAACATCCCAGTGGCCATGCTGGGGTGAACAGAACCAAGGACCGGTTGGGGAAGTCCTTCCACTGGGAGGGGATGGGCAAGGACGTTGCCAAGTATGTCCGGTCTTGTGAGGTATGCCAAAGAGTGGGAAAGCCTCAAGACCAGGTCAAGGCCCCTCTCCAGCCACTCCCCATAATTGAGGTCCCATTTCAGCGAGTAGCTGTGGATATTCTGGGCCCTTTCCCAAAAAAGACGCCCAGAGGAAAGCAGTACGTACTGACTTTAGTGGACTTTGCTACCCGATGGCCGGAAGCAGTAGCTCTAGGCAACACCCGGGCTAACACTGTGTGCCTGGCCTTAACAGACATCTTTGCCAGGGTAGGTTGGCCCTCCGACATCCTTACAGATTCAGGGTCTAATTTCCTGGCAGGGACCATGGAAAAACTGTGGGAAACTCATGGGGTGAATCACTTGGTTGCCACCCCGTACCACCATCAAACCAATGGCCTGGTGGAAAGGTTCAATGGAACTTTGGGGGCCATGATACGAAAATTCATCAACGAATTCTCCAATAATTGGGACCTAGTGTTGCAGCAGTTGCTGTTTGCCTACAGGGCTGTACCACATCCCAGTTTAGGGTTTTCACCATTTGAACTTGTGTATGGTCACGAGGTTAAGGGGCCATTACAGTTGGTGAAGCAGCAATGGGAGGGGTTTACGCCTTCTCCAGGAACTAACATTCTGGACTTTGTAAGCAACCTACAAAGCACCCTCCGACACTCTTTAGCCCTTGCTAGAGAGAACCTAAAGGATGCTCAAGAAGAGCAAAAGGCCTGGTATGACAGACATGCCAGAGAACGTTCCTTCAAGGTAGGAGACCAGGTTATGGTCTTGAAGGCGCAACAGGCCCATAAGATGGAAGCATCATGGGAAGGGCCCTTCACGGTCCAAGAGCGCCTGGGAGCTGTAAACTACCTCATAGCATTTCCCAATTCCTCACTAAAGCCTAAAGTGTACCATGTTAATTCTCTCAAGCCTTTCTATTCCAGAGACTTACAGGTTTGTCAGTTTACAGTCCAGGGAGATGATGCTGAGTGGCCTGACGGTGTCTACTACGACGGGAAAAAAGACGGTGGCGTGGAAGAGGTGAACCTCTCAACCACCCTGGAACGTCTGCAGCGGCAACAAATCAAGGAGCTGTGCACTAGCTTCGCCCCATTGTTCTCAGCCACCCCAGGACGGACTGAACGGGCATACCACTCCATTGATACAGGTAATGCTCACCCAATCAGAACCCCACCCTACCGAGTGTCTCCTCATGCCCAAGCAGCTATAGAACGGGAGATCCAGAACATGCTACAAATGGGTATAATCCGCTCATCTACCAGTGCATGGGCATCTCCAGTGGTTCTGGTACCCAAACCTGATGGGGAAATACGCTTTTGTGTGGACTACCGTAAGCTAAATGCTGTAACTCGTCCGGACAACTATCCAATGCCACGCACCGATGAGCTATTGGAAAAGTTGGGACGTGCCCAGTTCATCTCTACAATAGACTTAACCAAGGGGTACTGGCAAGTACCGCTAGATGAACCTGCCAAGGAGAGGTCAGCATTCGTCACCCATGCGGGGGTGTATGAATTCAATGTCCTTCCTTTCGGCCTTCGAAATGCACCCGCCACCTTCCAGAGGCTGGTAGATGGTCTACTAGCTGGACTGGGAGAATTTGCAGTTGCCTACCTCGATGATGTGGCCATTTTTTCAGACTCCTGGCCCGAACACCTACTACACCTGGAAAAGGTCTTTGAGCGCATCAGGCAGGCAGGACTAACTGTTAAGGCCAAAAAGTGTCAAATAGGCCAAAACAGAGTGACTTACCTGGGTCACCAGGTGGGTCGAGGAACCATAAACCCCCTACAGGCCAAGGTGGATGCTATCCAAAAGTGGCCTGTCCCACGGTCCAAGAAGCAGGTCCAATCCTTCTTAGGCTTGGCCGGATACTACAGGCGATTTGTACCCCACTACAGCCAAATCGCTGCCCCACTGACCGACCTGACCAAAAAGACCCAGCCAAATGCAGTTAAGTGGACTGATGAGTGTCAAAAGGCCTTTACCCAACTTAAGGCAACGCTCATGTCTGACCCTGTGCTCAGGGCCCCGGATTTTGACAAGCCATTCCTAGTAACCACAGATGCATCTGAGCGTGGTATAGGAGCGGTGCTCATGCTGGAAGCAACAGATCACAACTTCCATCCTGTCGTGTTTCTCAGCAAGAAACTGTCTGAGAGGGAAAGTCACTGGTCAGTCAGTGAAAAGGAATGCTATGCCATTGTGTACGCCCTGGAAAAGCTACGCCCATATGTTTGGGGACGGCGGTTCCAACTACAAACTGACCATGCTGCACTAAAGTGGCTTCATACTGCCAAGGGGAACAACAAGAAACTTCTTCGTTGGAGTTTAGCTCTCCAAGATTTTGATTTTGAAATTCAACACATCACAGGAGCTTCTAACAAAGTAGCTGATGCACTCTCCCGTGAGAGTTTCCCAGAATTCAGTAGTTAAAAAGTGTTCTTAAAATGTAGAAGTCTGTTAGTTATATACTTAGGAGTATATGTAAAGGTGTATGTGTTGTATTAATCTGTTTATTTTCAAGTTCTAGAAGGAAATCGCCGCCAGTGAGCTTCCCCACTGTCTGCAATTTGGGGGGCGTGTCATAAACAGATAGCTAAGGGTTAATGTCTCTTTCACCTGAAGCACCTGACCAGAGGACCAATCAGGAAACCGGATTTTTTCAACTTTGGGTGGAGGGAATTGAGTGTCTGAGTTTTTTGTTTTCTGCCTGCCTGCTTTCTCTGAGCTTTGGAGAAGCAGTTTCTACTTTCTAGTCTTCTGTTTCTAAGTGTAAGGACAAAGAGATCAGATAGTAAGTTCTATGGTTTCTTTTCTTTGGTATTTGCATGAATATAAGTGCTGGAGTGCTTTGATTTGTATTCTTTTGAATAAGGCTGTTTATTCAATATTCTTTTAAGCAATTGACCCTGTATTATATCATCTAAATACAGAGAGAACATTTGTATGTATTTTTCTTTCTTTTTATATAAAGCTTTCTTTTAAGACCTGTTGGAGTTTTTCTTTACTTCAGGGAAATTGAGTCTGTACTCACCAGGGAATTGGTGGGAGGAAGAAATCAAGGGGAGATCTGTGTGTTGGATTGCTAGCCTGATTTTGCATTCCCTCTGGGGGAATAGGAAAGTACTTTTGTTTCCAGGATTGGGAACAGAGATGGAGATTCACTCTGTTTGGATTCACAGAGCTTGTGTCTGTGTATCTCTCCAGGAGCACCTGGAGGGGGGAAGGGAAAAAGGATTATTTCCCTTTGTTGTGAGACTCAAGGGATTTGGGTCTTGGGGTCCCCAGGGAAGGTTTTTCAGGGGGACCAGAGTGCCCCAAAACACTCTAATTTTTTGGGTGGTGGCAGCAGGTACCAGGTCCAAGCTGGTAACTAAGCTTGGAGGTTTTCATGCTAACCCCCATATTTTGGACGCTAAGGTCCAAATCTGGGACTAAGGTTATGATAGCTTCTTGTCTTCTTCGGCCAAATCCGGCCTTACGAGTGGCCTGACCATCTGGGCAAATCACCTTCAAGAGTATAACCTCTTCTGGGGTCCATATCCTAGAACTAGTGCAACAGAACTATAAAGACCACTAAATCTTCAGACCCAGCTGGGCTCAGCTGGCTACGGTCTCCCTCACAGATGAGCCTGTGCTTTGCTTAGATACTTTTGCAATTGTCTACAGGCTCCTGTGCCTCACTGTACCCCACTGACTCAGTCTGGCACAGTTGTCCACCTTCCTAGGGTTTCAGGTAGGCCTTTATTCGTCAGTGACTCCTGATCTTCCTTCAGTCTTCAGGCTCACCTGAGGAGCAGACTGGCTGCTTCTCTCCCCTTGCAGCCTTCTATCAGCAGGGCCGGACTAAGGCAGAGACTTTAGAGGCTGCAGCCCGGGGCCCTGGCTCAAGGGGGGCCCCGCAAAAATAAATCACAGGCACCGATATCCAGGGTGCTCAGGCTGCCTGCCCTGACCCCACGTCACTCCCAGAAGTGGCTGGCTGCTGTCACATCTCTGCAGCGCCTGGTAGATGGGGGAGGCGGCTCCATGCACTGTTACCCATCCCCAGCACCATCCCAGCAGATCCCATTGGCCGGTTCCTGGCCAATGGGAGCTGAGGGTGGCACCTGCGGCTGTGGGCAGCACACAGAGACACACTGTTCCCCTCCCCCCAAGGGCGCTCAGAGATGTGCCAATAGCCAGCCGCTTCTGGGAGTCATATGAGGCTGTGGCAAGCAGGCAGCCTGCTATGCCACCGGCTGGGAGCCACCTATGGTAAGCGCATCCTGGCTGCAGCTTACATCCTGCACTCCCTCCTGCACCTCAACCTCCTGTCCTGGGTCAGAACCCCCTCCTGCACCAAACTCCCTCCCAGAGCCCACACTCCCTGTACCTCACTCCCCTGCCCCAGCCCACCTCTGCACCAAACTCCCTCCCAGACCCTGCACCCCAATCCCCTGCCCCAGCCCCCTTCTGTATCACACTCCCTCCCAGGAAAAAGACTTGTGTACAGGGGCCCCACAAAATCTAATAGCCCTGGGCCCACAGGAGAGTTAATCCAACCCTGTCTATCAGCCCCATTTCCAGACAGAAAACTCACTGCACCCTATCCCCTGGTCTGTTCCCCAACTCACCTGCTCTCTCCTCTTTTAAGTAGATCTCCTACCTTCCCCAGGTGCAATCAGTGATGTTACTAGCACTCTTGGGTTCCCTTAACCTTTCTGGTGTCTGTGCAGAATTTACACCCTGTCATAGTGTGCCGGACTGATGTACGCAGATACCTGATATGCATGCACAAACAGGTATTTGGATGCCAGGTAGCCAGTCAGATGCCTTACTGGCTATCTGCACACACAAGCACCAGATTTGTGGCACACATTTAATATCTGTATTCATAAATTAAGTATGCACAAATATATGCATACAATTAAATGAGCTTCATTTTAAAAATTTGACCTACTTCACTTAGCTTTTCCTCCTCTTGGTTTCCAGAATTGTTTAAAGTCTATATACTGCCATAGATTCAACCACAGTCATGCTACAATTCCAAACCAGGCTGTGACTGGTGCTTCTTCACCCTAAAATAAACAGATACTCCACAGATAACACTAAAGTAAACCAGATGGATATAATCTGAGAAATGGCTTATGACAATCCAGTGGTGCTTAGTGCAGCTTCTCTTTCACAAAGGAAATGGTTTGCTTCTCTGCAGACTTGGTTTAGAAAACAGCAGCAGATTTAAGAAAAAATTTCAGGTTAAAATACATCATGGCCTGTGAGCTAAAAAAATATGTTATGTCATTGTTTATGCTGTATACTTTACTGGATGAAGTTGGCTATTAATCTTTCCCAGCTGGTGGGAAGAACCCCTGAGATCTATTGGATTAAGCTGAGCTGCCCCTTACTAAAACTGGATATAGCTGAGCTTGAGTGCATTCCAAACCTATACAGAATGAAGGAGTCTGTTCTTTCCTGAAGCATTTTATCACACCTTGATGAAAGACACTGAACATAAGGCTAGCAATGTTCCTTGTTGTAAAGTGTATTTGAAATAGCCAGCTACATGAATCTTTATTTCTATTCTTTTTGTTCAAGACAAGAATTAAAACCAGCAGTGAGTTACTCTTTCCAAGGATAAAACTAGAGAGCTGATGCAGGTTGAATTTTAAATGTCCATTTCCTGAAAAGCTCTGGCCTCACAACCCATATCTCAAGCACTACAGGAGTATGGACTTGTCGGGTCTGACTGACCATTATGTTTTTCCTGTTTTACACTGAACTCAATAGAATTACACCAGTGTAAAACTGCAGTGACACAATGATGAATCGGGTCTGTGAACTTGGAGTGTTTTCTTATTCCCATTGAGATCAGTGGGCCAATTCTTGAAGTTCTTACTCAATCTTTTACTCAGATAAAATTCTCACTGAGTCCTGTAATGGGTAATTTTGCCTAATTAAGGACTGGGATAGCTATATTCAGTAAAGAATTTAAGTTCACAAATGTAGGCCCTTTTTGTGTTCACAAATTAGCCTTGAACAGATTTCATTTTTTATGAATTTGTTAACTGTTCAAGAATAATTAATAAATAGTTTATGCAAACATATTTCCGGCTAAGGGTCAGTCACCACAGTTGCTATGAGTACGCACTATTTGTAATTCAATATTTGAGTTGTGTAGTTGGGCACGATATTATTTTGAATTTCCTGATTATAAAACTTCCAAACTGAAGTTACTGGATGATATGTTACTAAAATAGCTAACAGAACACAAAGCTGTGGCTCTGGCTGCATCCGTTTGAATATGCAGCAGTTGTCTGAGTTTATAAATATTGTGAGGTAGCAGAAACTAACTTGCCCATCAGCCTATTTGCAGACTCAATTCTTCAGGTTGGATGATGCACAAATGGGAAGAATTTATTTTTTCAACCCACTATGAGAATAGTGAGAAATATGAGAAAATGGGAATAGAGATTTTCTGCTTTGTAAAGTGCTTTGTTCTATTGAGATCAACTGAAAAGTTAAGGTTCAATTTGACAGTTTTATTTTATATTATTTTTATGTTTTATGTTTTGTTTTATTTGTATATTATATTATATTATAACTGGGGTTTAATAATAATGTTTAAATTATAAAATAAAATAAAATAAAATAAAAAAGTAATATCATAATTGGTCACTGGTGATTGGCATTCTAAGGGTAATTGGTAATTACTATTGAAATTAGTAATTAGTTCAGTAATTTGTATAAAATAAAATAAATGTGAAAAGTTGTTTCAAAATGAAAAATTAGAATGTTCTGTTTTGATAAGATCCACTTAATCAAAACACTTCATACTGATTTTTTTTTCTACAATGAAATGTTGTCATAACTGACATATTTTAGTGGAACATTTAGATTCAGATGAATAAATATTTTTGGATGGAAAAAAAATTCCAAAAATTTTCAACCAGCTCTAATAAAGACACTTACTCTGGTATATCTTTTGTTACTTTTTGGCTAGCATGATATTTAAACTCAAATACATTATCTTAAAGCCGTGTTTAAAATGTGTTTAAAAGATAAAATATTCCACACCAAATTCTAACCCTGGGTACTGTAAGACAAGTCGTGACGCACATCATACGTCTGGTATTAGAATTATGTCTTTAGGGCTCTATATTCCCCTTGATGAGTCCTCCCCACTCCCATCGATGTCAGTGGGGATTTCACTGCAGATTAAGAATAGCCTAGTTTATAATGTTGAAATGCAGCCAAAACCTCACAGCTACCTTTTTGATCTGAGATCCTCCATGTGGGAACTCATTATCACATATCTTGACAAAATTTTTCTGCTGTTCTTTTTTGCACATGTGATCAATTTTTTCAAGCTATGCATGCCTCATGTATCATTCAGTTCATAATGAAGACATAGGGATTAAATCAGGATCATTCCCTCAGCCAAAGGCCTTTATAACAGTGGTTTTCAACCTTTTTTCATTTGCAGACCCCTAAAAAATTTTGAATGGGAGTGCAGACACCACTGGAAATCTTAGAGTTAGTCTGTGGACCCCCAGGGATCCACGGACCACAGATTGAAAACCGCTGTTCTATGGTAAAACAAAATTTCACTGACCCTAGTTTAGACATAGTCCGCAGAATACAGGTTGAACACCACTGCTTTATAACATCCCTGAGTGTCAACAGACTTTTACTCCAATGGACCAACTGGGAAAGGAAATTTTAGAGTCAAGGGCCCTTCGAGCATCTCTCAGATGTTTGAATTCAGGAGCTGTTAGCTTATGTGCCACTATGGACCTCAGCTGTTGTAGCAGAGCATAGAGAAAGGAGGAAGTTTCTCAGGTAGCTAGGCTCCAAACAGCACGGAGCTTTAATACTTTGGACATCATAATTACATAAAAAAATCCATAACTTTTTATTCTGCTAGTAAATTTCAGATCAAAACCCCTGACTTAATAGTACACTGTTATACTGTAAATTAATAACCTCATTCTAAACATTTTTTCTAGAAACCAAACTGAAGGCATGAATGATGCCTGCTTTACTTTGGGTAATACCTAAAGTTCAAGCTGATAAAATAGAGGAAGAAATAAGTCTGAGAAGAGTTCTCTTTGTCTTTTAAAATCACTTTAAAATGCTTAGACTGGACAAAGAAAGGAAGACAATCAGTCACTTTTACTTGGAATATTAATTTGATTTAGTATCATGGGTTGAGCCCTAGTACAAATGAATGAATTTCAAGTAGTGATGACAGTGATATGAATTTTGTAGGATTACTGGCAATAGTTACTAGTATGCTGAAAAATGTGAATTCTTTAAAAATGACTAACGTTTACAAAATTGCCATTCTACACTTGCTCTTTGGGCAATAAATGATGTATTCCAGCAAAAACCATGTTGGGTTTTTAATGAATACTTTAATGTACAGAATCGTATGTGGTACTATTGCTAAAAGACAGCAGCAATGCTTGCCTGCTGATATAGAATACATTCAACCAGTGGTTCTCCAAGTTTTTTACATAGTGGACCACTTCTTACGATAGGGTGAAATTAGCTCCAGTACAGGGTCCAGCCCATTACTTATCATGAAGACCTATTTTGAGTCCTTAAGTGTCACTCAAATAGTGTATAGTCCTTGTGCTGTACCTCTGCACAGGGGAGAGTTTCACCCTTAGACAGCATTCTGTGAACTTCCAAACCTCCTAGGGCCAGATTTTATTAACAACATTTAGGCCCGGTTTACACTACAAATTTAGATGGATAGAAGCTGCCTTACGTCGACCTAATAATGTATGTGTCTATACTATCAGGTCTCTTCTACTGACCTAACTCACTTGTAACACTGACTAAATTACCACACTTCAGCAAAAGGCGTAGTGCTTAATTTGTTGTTGATAGATTGACAGAGAGGCAGTGAAGATGCAGCATTGTGTAAGTCGACAGACTTGGCCTCCAGGAGGTGTCCCACAATGCTCCTCTGTGACCAATCTGGAGATTGTTTTCAACTTCACTGCATAGCAGCTGGGTACACAGGAAACAGCCCCTTCCCTGTTAAAGCCCCGGGAACTTTTGAATTTCCACTTCCAGTTTGGTCAGCATGGAGAGCTCACCAGCCCAGCTGATCATGGTGACTCAATGCCCAAACGCGCTCCAGCTGGGAGTACACAGGAAATGGTACATCTTATTGGTCTGTGGGGAGAAGAGTCTGTGCAAGAACAGTTCTAATACAGCTGAAGAAACATAGACATCTATGAAAAGATCATGCAGGGCATGGGGGAGAAGGGCTACACCAGGGACACACAGCCGTGCCATGTGAAAATGAAATAACTTCGGCAGGTGTATCAGAAGGCAAGGAAGGTGAACAGTCATTCTGGTTCTGCACCATAGACATACAACTTCTACAATGAGCTTCATGAAATTCTCAGCGGCGATCCCACCACTACCCTCAAACACAGCGTAGATACTGCCCAGGAGTCTGAGTCCTTGGCCACCTTAGGCATCAACATGGAGAACATTCTGGACAAGGAAGAGGAGGAGGAGGAGGAGAATCAGAGATAGGCGAGTATGGGATCCATTCTCCCCAAGAGCCAGGAGTCATTTTTAACCCTAGAACAGTCCAGCTGTTTGCAGGACAATATGGTTGAGCCTGATGCCGGGGAAGGCACCTCTGGTGAGTATGCAATTCCAATCATAGACTCATAGAATATTAGGATTGGAAGAGACCTCAGGAGGTCATCTCGTCCAATCCCCCTGTTCAAAGCAGGACCAACACCAACAAAATCATCCCAACCAGCATAGGCGCCAACTCCGCGGGTGCTCCGGGGCTGGAGCACTCATGTGGAAAAAACAGCTGTTTTGTGGTGGCAAGCGCTGGGAGGGAGGAGAGGAAATCCAGTGTGCTCAGGGAAGAGGCAACTTCTACTTCCCCTACCAATTCTTCCCTGTTTGTAAGCAGCAGGTCAAAAGGAGCACAGCCTCTATTTGGTTCCTCCAGCACCTGTACCAGGAAGTTGTCCCCAACACTCTCCAAAAACTTCCTGGATTGTCTGTGCATTGCTGTATTGCTCTCCCAGCAGATGTCAAGGTGATTGAAGTCCCCCATTAGAACCAGGGCCTGTGATTTGGAAACGTCAGTTAGTTGTCCAAAGAAAGCCTCGTCTACCTCATCCTTGTGATCCCATGGTCTATAGCACACACCCACCACAACATCACTCTTGTTGCTCTTGCCTCTAAACTTAACCCAAAGACTCTCAACAGGCTTTTCTCCAGTTTCATACTGGAGCTTTCAGCAATCATATCACTTTCTTACATACAGTGCAACTCCTCCACCTTTCCTCCCATACCTGTCCTCCCTGAACAGTTTACACCCATCCATGACAGTGCTCAAATCATGTGAACTGCCCCACCAAGTCTCTGTTATTCCAATCACATCATAGTTCCTTGATTGTGCCAACACTTCCAGTTCTTCCTGCTTGTTTCTCAGGTTTCTTGCGTTCATGTACATGCACCTAAGATAACTAGCCGATTGCTCTACTTTCTTAGTATGAATCAAGAGGCTTCCCGTCTTGTACCCTCCTCCCTGTGTTTCCTCCCAGTATCCCACTTCCCCACTTACCTCTGGGCTTAGGTCACCATCCCCTGGTGATCCTAGTTTAAAGCCCTCCTCACTAGGTTAGCAAGCCTGCCTGTGAAGATGTTCTTCCCTCTCTTGGTTAGGTGGATCCCATCTCTTCCTAGCAATCCTTCTTCCTGGAATAACATCCCATGGTTGAAGAATCCAAAGCCTCTCTCCAACATCACCTGCATGACCATGTTTTTACTTCCACAGTTCGATGGTCCCTACCTGGGCCTTTGCCTTCAACAGGGAGGATGGACAAGAACATGACTTGCGCCTCAAACTCCTTTAACCTTCCCAGAGCCATGTAGTCTTCACTGATGTGCTCAAGGTCATTTTTGGTAGTATCATTGGTGCCCACGTGGAGAAGTAGGAAGGGGTAGCAGTCCGAGGTCTTGATCAGTCTCGGCAGACACTCCATCACATCCTGGATTCTAGCTCCAGGCAAGCAGCACAATCAAATTGTAGGGGTTACATACTCTTATATTTTATATTTACTATGAAGAAAAAGTGAGGTACAGTGAGTATCTGCTTCCCAATGGCCACTCCAGCTATGCAGAGGGTGCACAGGGATGGCCTGGGAATCCTCCATGGAGATCTCCAAGAAGCCTTCATGAAGGTGCTCTGCAATCCTTTGCAGAAGGTTTCTGGGGAAGGCTGCCTTATTTCTTCCACCATGGTAGGACAGTTTCCCACACCACTCCTGTATTAATTCTGCTGGCATCATTGCAGTATACAGTACAGCAGCATAAAGACCAGGTCTGTATCCAGACACTTGCAGCATCTGTTCCCATGCCACATCTGTTACCTTCAGGAAATTGATTTCACTTAGGGTCACCTAGGAGAAATGGGGGAAGTTTTCATCACAAATGTTCATACCACAAACAATAGAGCATGTGATTCCCCCACACATGATGACTTCTGGGTCCCTCAGTCACAGTTTCCCTAGTATGCTGGTGGTTTGGGTGGCAGAGATTGTCATTGACTTCAGAATCTGCATGCCCAAGGTGACTGCTACCAGCAGCGTTAAGGGAAGGGGTGGCGGGCTTCCTGTGTTCTTTCATCGCTGCAAGCCCCCTCCAACCCCTTCCCTGGAGCCACTGAGGACAAACACCACAATTTGAGAGGCTTAATTCTGGTCCCTGGTCTCAAAGCAATGTCTGTGTTGCTAGGGAAAGGGGGCACATTAGAAGATGGAAAAAGAGAACGCGTGGTATCATGTTTAACGAGATAATGAAGGCTTCTGTAGTCGAAAAAGATCCTGAGACATAAGCCCTTGTATCAGAGGCATGGTTTGAGGCAGGACCTGTTCACAGAATCTGGCAAGAACAGGGCTGATATTGCAGAAATACACATTCCTAAGGAGTGCTAGTCACAGAATACACACGCAGTCAAGTGGTACCAGAACATCCCAATATCAAGGATGGTACAAAAACATTCCCTAAGGATAACAGAAACACACTGACCCCTCCTAAAAGATAAGGTCAGGATGACAGTATGTAATAGAGATGTTTTGATGGAACCAACATGTACAAGGTGATAACTAGCCACGTCAGGGGGCGGTAACTAACTATATCAGAGGCAATACTAACTTGTTTGTATCAAGGTATAAAGATATATCTCAAAGGAAGTATCTTTGTCCAGCCGAAGGGGGAATGGAAAGTCCCACCATTCGCTGAGTTGTGTCCATTGTCATGGGCATACATGTCTTAGTATCCTCATAGAGTCTCCAGGTGCTATTACTGTGCTTTGTCGACAATAAACCTGGCCTGGCACCTTCATACCTTAACAGATCTTGTGGTCATTGGGCAGTTCACCTGAGGTCTGCTGTGCCAGCTGTCTGCAGAGAAGTGGGGCAGCACACAGGGAGAACACACACATGCAGCTGAACATCTGATCACCGCTTCCAGAACAGCTGGTATGGAGCTCAGAGCCTGGAGGATTTCACTGTCTGAAAAATTGGACATGGACATGGAGAGCCGGAGAGCATCCCAGAAGCATGAGCATGCCACACAGGATGGGATTCTGCATTTATGAAGGACCAATCAGTCATGTTGAGGTGTCTGGTTGAGCTTCAAGAAAAACAGCTTGAGGCTAGACTCCCTATGCAGTCCCAACACAACAGCCTGCAAACATCAACCTGTTTCCAATCCCCCTCCACTAATCGTTCCCGGAGGTGGTGATGGCGGTGGGGGAAAGAAGATACAGTATCCCTTCCACTCAGCACCAGGGGCAGGTATGAAGAACAAAAGGTGGCCATTTGAAGACCTTTGAGGAGCAAGACTTCTTTGCTTTCACAAACAAGCTGACTTGGTTTCTCTCCTCCCAATTTTATCACACCATTTGCCCAAGGTTAAATTATTTTCCTGGTCTTTCAGATTCTTTATGTTTGTGCAATAAAAGTCAACATTTCAAGAATGAAGTATTCTTTGTTTATTCCAAGAATAGGGGTCTGGGAGATGAGGGGAAGGAGAAGTTCAGGGTAACTGGTGCAATGAAGGGGATGGTATGGGAAGGCACAGTGCAGATAAGCAGCACACCTTACTGTGGCACATTACTGAAACAGGTTTTCAAAGCCTCCTGGAGATGCAGAGCTCCTCTCTGGGCTTTTCTTATTGCCCTAGTATCTATCTGCTCTAAATTAGCTTCCAGCCTACCCACCTCCACATCCCACCCCTGCAGAAACTTTTCTTCCTTTGCCTCAGAGATGTTATGGAGCACCCAGCACACAGTGATAACAATGGGGATATATAATTATCTAGATCTAGATAAATATCTAGATCTAATGAGGTCTAATCTTGTAAGCAAACTACACCAGTGACCCTTTAAACATCCAAAGGCACATTCCACCACCATTCTGCACTTGCTTAGCCTATTGTTGAACCGCTCCTTACTGCTGTTGAGGTGGCTGGTATACAGCTTCATGAGCTATGTGAGCAAGGGATAGGCTGGGTTTCCCAGGATCCTATTGGCATTTCAACATCATCAGTGGTTATTTTGAATTCTGGAAAGAAAGTCTCTTATTGCACCTTTCCTGACCATCCCACATTGATGTTGGTGAAACCCCCCCTGTGATTTACCAACACTTGCAACACCATTGAAAAGTATCCCTTTCAGTTTATGTACTCTTTGGCAAGGTGGTCTGGTGCAAAGATTGGGGTATGCGTGCCATCTATTGCCCCACCGCAGTTAGGGAACCCCATCGTGGCAAAACCATCCACTATGTCCTGCACGTTGCCCAGAGTTACTACCTTTTAAAGCAGAGGTCAGTCAATGGCCCTGCATATTTGGATCACAACAGGTCTTCCGGTGGATTTACCAACTCCAAACTGATTCCCAACTGACTGGTAGTAGTCTGGTGTTGCAAGCTTCCACAGAGCAATTGCCACTCACTTCGCCACTGTCAGAAAAGGCCTCATTTTAATGTTGCTGTACTTCAGAGCTGGGGAAAGCTCTGCACAAATTTCCTGGAAAATGGCCTTCTGCATTTGAAAGTTCTGCAGCCACTCCTCATCATCCCATAGCTGCATAAACAATGCAATCCCGCCTGTCAGTGCTTGTTTCCTGGGACCAGAAACGGCGCTCCACCGTGTTCAGCTGCCACCGTGTTCAGCAGCAACTGAGAATTGTTTCATTCTATGGCTTGTAGCAGGGCTGCTTGAATGACATCGCAATGTTCTGCGTGGTGGCTCCTGTCTTGGCTCCGGAAATACTGCAGGATAAAGCATGAGGTGTTTGTAATGCCCCCAACAAGAGTACACAGCTGAGCGGGGTCCCTGCTTAGAGGGCTATGGTGTATGTGTGGTTAAACTAGGCTTTCAAAAAGAGGAACGAAAAACATGGATTGTTTG
>NC_066617.1:127522404-127561421 GCF_025201925.1 Gopherus flavomarginatus
TTTTTCATCAAAAATAAGCTGTATTCCTTCTTGTCCCATATCTCTATTCTCTACACGCTGTTGTCATTTTTGTTATGTTATTGATCTCATATGAGCATCACTCCTGCAGCCCTTGCTTGGAAGAATAGTTCCATCAGGTCAAATTCATTGCTGCTGAATGAGGTCTGTGTAGTCATGCCATGGAGACATTTGGTCCAGTGGGACTGCTTGTAATGGCTGCAGGAATAACAAAAAAATTGAGGCAATAATTCTACTATTTAACCTCTATTTTCAAAAATCTCTCTCTCTGTTTGGGAACTGGGGGAATGGACAATCTCTGATACTGACATTTGCAATGTCTGTTTGCTGTTGTAACTTTATATACTGTACTTTATCCCTCTCTCCAGGCAATGATATACAATAAGATCCTGAGGCTTTCCACATCCAACTTGTCCATGGGAGAGATGACCTTGGGACAGATCAATAACTTGGTTGCCATAGAAACAAATCAGCTGATGTGGTTCTTGTTTCTGTGTCCCAATCTCTGGGCTATGCCCATTCAGGTAGAGCATCAAAGTAAGGGCCTATTTTTTAGAAGAAACCCCCCTGAAAACAGAAGATATTTTTAACACAATGTACATCTTTGAGACTATTTCAGAAAAAAAAACACCTGGTAATTATAGTATTGGACTGTAGTTACAAATGAAGAGCTGTGACCAGGAGGAGGACTAAAGGGTAGAACTGCTGTCTCCTCCAAAGGCTATGAAGTAGTATTGCTGCAGGCCAGTGGGGAGAGATTTTTCTGGGTAATATTTACAAGCCAGGGGAATGGTCTGTGAATTTTAGAATGGATTACCTGTCTTTCCCACAGCCCTATACACCTTCCTCTGCTCATATTTGTTCCGCAGCTGCCACAAGTAATCTGTGCAGGCAGCCATGGTGGACCAAAATATTGCTGGTTTTGCAGAATTCATTTGCAGCTGTTTCATGGGGCAAGAGTGAAGAGTGTCAGAACTTGGCCCTTAATTCCGTGATCCTGTATTGCAAAGAAGGTATGGTATGTCAAGTGTTATACTGTCAGAAAGTGTGGTTAGTGATCCACAGAAAGGAACACTGATTTGAGTGTTGAAAACTTGTAAAGGTGCAGGACTCACCCCTGTGGCGCCTCCTGCTGGTCATCTCAGGGAATTAGCTCTTTTCCAGCCTGGGCACCCTCTGCAGGCCCATGTCCCGCTTTTTGCTGACCCCGTGTCCCTCCTGGACCCTGATGCCCCTTTACCCTGGGGCTGCCCCCTGGCAATACCCACCTGTCTGTATGGGTCTTCTCTCTCTGGGAAACCCCCCACCCTCTAATCCCCACCTTGCCTAAGTCTGGGCTACTGCCAATCATCATCTAGCCCCTGCTCACTGGGGCAGACTGCAGTGTAAAATCCACTCATCATAGGCAAGGGGGTTCGGACCTGCTGCCTTCCTCTGCCTCCCAGTACCACTATGGGCCTTGGACCAGGCCCTGCAGCCTGGGGAGTTGCCAGCCTGGAGCTCCCCAGCCCCTCTGGCCTTTCCCCAGCCCTGCCTCACTCTAGGCACCCTGAGCTTCCCAGCAACCAGGCCCTTCTCACTCTCTCGGAAAGCAGAGAGAGACTGTGTCAGCTCTTCGCTCACTGTCCTTTTTATACAGGCTAGCTGTGGCCTGACTGGGGCGTGGCCCAGCTGCAGCTGCTTCCCCAGTCAGCCTAGTAGCTGCTTTCTCCCAGCCACAGCCCTCCCCAGGGCTACTCTTAACCCCTCCCGGGCAGGAGCAGGTGATCACCCCACTGCAGAACTAAACAGGTGCACTAGTTATCATAAACTTCTAGTTCTAAACATCTGGTTCTAATCCAATCTGGGTTGTGTACAGCAGAAGAACAGATGAATCAAAAGGAAGGAAGACAATATTAGAGTTGAGGTAGCTGAATTTTCAAATGTGAGAAAGCAATTTAGGAGCATAAGTCCCATTGACTTTCAATAAGACTTGGGCTCCTAAGATATTTTTGAAAAATTTACTCTTGGGCTTCTGAGTGGGGATGAGTAGGTCCTAACTTATAGGTATTTTTAACAGCTGTCAAGGAAAAATAACAGGAATGAAAGCTTTGGTAAATTAGATCTACACTATGTAAATTCATGGCACTATAAATCATCCATAATAAAGGGGACATCCACTTTTGTCATTTGTTTATTTTTAGCAGGGTCATCAAAGAGAATGTATGATGAAAAAACAGACAATAAAGGGCCTGGATGGCATAAGGCAGGGATCGGGAACTTTTGGCCCGCGGCCCGCCAGGGTAAGCACCCTAGTGGGCCGGGCCAGTTTGTTCACCTGCCGCATCCTCATGTTCGACCAATCGCGGCTCCCACTGGCCACGGTTCCCCGCTCCAGGCCAATGGGGCTGCAGGAAGCAGTGGCCAGCACATCCCTCGGCCCACGTCGCTTCCCGCAGCTCCCATTGGACTGGGACGGCGAACCGCGGCCAGTGGGAGCCGCAATCTGCTGAACCTGTGGACGTAGCAGGTAAACAAACCTGCCTGGTGGGCCACATGCCAAAGGTTGCCAATCCCTGGCATAAGGGATTAGTAACCATAAAGACATTTTCACCTATAAATCACTGCTTCAAATCCAGGCTGGTTTAGAATTGTCCAAAAGGGATTACCATATGAAGGTTTTTTCAGTTGGTCTTTGTTAACTGAACTGCTGGTCGCTTTCAGGCTAATTGTATATAGCTTAAATTGTGTGTAGCAGAATGGTCACCTTTTTATCAGTCTCAGGAAAATGACGAGGACTGAACAGATATAGAAAGTGAAATATCTTCTTAATCCATGGAGGTGATCCTACCAGGAAAGTGAAAGGACAGTCTGAGGAAGTTTCTATTGCCACTTCCTTTGCTTTTCCTCCAGCTCAAGGAGCAATAGGACCTAAATGACAACTCAGGCCATGGCTACACTGGCACTTTACAGCGCTGCAACTTTCGCACTCGGGGTGTGAAAAAACACCCCCCCTGAGCGCTGTAAGATACAGCGCTGTAAAGCCTGAGGGCTTGTCTACATCAGAAAGTTGCAGCGCTGGTGAGGGAGTTACAGCGCTGCAACTTAGGAGGTGTACACATCTGCAAGGCACCACCAGCGCTGCAACTCCCTGTTTGCAGCGCTGGCCGTACTCCCGTTTTGTCTCGGGTGTAGAGGATCCAGCGCTGGTGATCCAGCGCTGGTAATCAAATATAGACACTTACCAGCGCTTTTTCTTGACCTCCGTGGAATAAGCAGGTATCCAGCATACCTGAGGAAGCCTCTGGTAATCAAGCTGGTCTCCTTCCCCGGTTTGCTCTCGCGTTCCCCGAACCCCCGAGCAAGCAGGTCTCCTTCCCTGAGGTTTGCTGGGTGGTTCCGGGAACGCGAGAGCAAACCGGGCGAAAGGAGACCCAGCTTCGCCGCGGTTTGCTCTCGCGTTCCCCGAACCCCCCTGAAGCCGCCAAACAGCGCTGCAGTGTGGCCACATCTAACACCACTTGCAGCGCTGGTTGCTGTAAGTGTGGCCACTCTGCAGCGCTGGCCCTATACAGCTGTACTAATACAGCTGTAACAACCAGCGCTGCAAAATTTTAGATGTAGACATGGCCTCAGTGTAATCAGTGCTGCAGCGCTGGGAGTGCGGCTCCCTGCGCTGCAAGCTACACCCGTAAGGGATTTGGTTTATGTGCAGCACTGGGAGAGCTCTCTCCCAGCGCTGGCGCTCCAACTACACTCACACTTGCTTTGAAATTTCAAGTGTAGCCATACCCTCACTGAAATTAATTGGCAGTATTTTAATTGACTTCAGTAGACTTTGAATTAATGCCCTTGGGATATGGATAACTTTCTCAAAGATCTGGTGTTGCTGGTACAGAAGTTATGGGTTTGATGCAGAGTTTACTGGGTGATCTTCTATGGCCTGTGTTATGCAGGAAGTCAGATTAAATTATCATAATGGTCTCTTCTGGCCTTAAAATCTGTGAACTGTTGTCAAGCCAGTAGCTGACACTAGCACTTAAAAAAAACCCAAAAGTAAAAGTGATCAAGTGTGTCTGTTATATTTAAGTTTTTTTCATTGTCAAAGCATTGGGCAGCTGCTGGTATCAACAATTCACATGTTAGGGTACCAGATATTTCTAAATCAGCAGTTCAATTAGCTTCTTTCTTTCTCTGAAAAAAGACAAGGAATTAACATTTGCTAACTATAGGCTAGAGTGTGACTCCCCCTAATGCAGTCAGGCAGAGAAATGTGGGTGCTGTCTCATCGTGAAGCAGAGGAATTGGATCTCTGAAGGATGTTTCTGAGGGCTGGTCTACACTGGGAGGTGGGGATCAGTCTAAGATATGCTATTCATGTAGCTGAAGTCGAAGTATCTTAGTTCAACTTACCTGGCCGTCCTCACGGCGGTGAGTCGACTGCCGCGGCTCCCCCATCGAAGCTGCTTACTCCAGCCGAGGTGGAGTACGGGCATTGATTTGCAGATTGATTTATCGTGTCTAGATGAGACACGATAAATCGATCCCTGATAGATCGATTACTACCCGCCTATCCGGCGAGTGGTATAACGTACCGTGCGGAACAGTGACTTCCAATGCTACTCCTGGGGCGAAGCAGTTTATGGCTGAGGCTGATGTTACAATCTAATCCTAAATATAACGTCATCAAACTATATCCTGCTGGTCTGGAATAAAGATTGAGGGTTGATCCTACAAATTGCTGAGTGTATCCAGCAAGGTGCTGAGCACCCTCAAAGGCACCTGAGTAAGGACAGCAGGATTTGCCTCAGGCCCAAATTGCCACTAGGCACCTCGGCCATCTTTCTGCTAAGGAAAGGATTTTTATGTATGTAAATAATACTCTGCAAAATCTTAAACATGACTGGATATTAGTGGTTTAACTATGCAATGGAAAGACATGTTTAACTGAATTCATTAGTTAACTGAAAAGGTGAAACAAATAAAAGTAGGGACTCAATCCTGCATGCCCTTTCTGACATGAGTAGCACTTATTCATATCAGTACCTCCCCTGGCCCTGATTCTGTTTTACAATAGGACTCACTCTGGCAGTGGAAAGGTACCTTAAGTTGAATGTAAATGTAATTTATACCCACTTTAAGACCCTTGTAAGTGGTGTAAAGAGGCTTTTGTACAAATGAGAATCAAGCCCACTGACTCCAGAGCACTAATGGCTTAACAGCTAATATGTCACTGCATGCTTGACTCTTTGGGGCAGGCACTATCTTTTCATTCTGTGTTTGTACAGTACATATCACATTGGAGTCCTTGTCCATGACTTGAGTAGCTAGGTGCTACCACAATACAAATAAATAACGATAATAAAGGTTTGTAGAAACTTTCCCTAGAATTTCAAAACTTAACTTCTGAAGTAAATTAGAAGTGAGGTTTTATTTAATTTATGCAAATTCTATGTATTATTAGACTATATAGTCTGAGAGGATTTTTTTTTCGAATGGCTGTCTTGTAGGCATCCTGAAATGTATTCCTTTTCCTGTGTGTCTTTTTCCTCCTTAGATCATAATGGGCGTGATCCTGCTCTATAACTTACTTCGAGTAAGTGCCTTGGTTGGTGCTGCTGTTATTGTATTGCTCGCTCCAATACAGTATTTCATAGCTACAAAGTTGGCTGAGGCGCAGAAGAGCACTCTTGTAAGTAATTTATTTTAGTGATGCCTGTGGTCCAGTAGTTAAAGCAGAAACCCTGGAATCGAGAGTTCTGGATTCTATTCCTAGTTTTTCAAATAATTTGCTGTGTAAATTTGGGTAAGCCATTTAACTTTTTTGTCCCTCAGTTTTCAGATCTGTAAAATAAGGATAGTAATATTTGCCTACTTCGCAAGTTGTTTGCAAAGTTATTTGTGATCCAGAGATGAAAGGTGCTATTGAAGAACAAAGTATTATTACTTATAGAAAACTAAACTATCTTTTGGGAATGTTTATTATTAATGAAATAAACCACATAATTAAATTTGATTTTTCAATTTTTATTTATTTTTGGGCTGCCAACAAATAGTTTCAATGTAATACAGTGGAAACTACAATGGTCACATTTTCAACTCTTTTTTAAGAGGTGCATTAAATACAATATATATTACATTCTCACTGACATTCTTGATCATTTGAGTTCTGATCATTTGAATACCCTCTCCTCCAATATTCACCTGTGACAATGACATCAAAGATACCCCACTGCGCATGTTCAGTGAGTATGTTGGGGGAAGGAAGGAGAAAGAAATATCTGACTTTTAGTATAATATTTCTGTATTGTGATTGAAGTTCTACTGAATGGGGAGTTCCTTAACAAGATAGACATTCATGAGACCATTTATTGCTCAATTAAATTTGCATGGAAGAAATTCGCTCCTGCGCTGTGGGCCAGCACAAAGCTTATGAACTACTCAGGTCCTTCTTAAGCCTGGAAAGTAAGGACTTAGGCCCTGGTCCTCAAATGTATTTAGGATCTTAACTTGTATGAAAATCAGTGGAAGTTAGGAGCCTAAATACCTTCTGAGGATCTGGGGCTAGGTCCTGATTCAGCAGTTCATCCCTTGTCAGCAAAACATTTAATCACATGCTTAAATACTGTACTAAACTTGGGCCTTAAAGTGGTATATGCACCTTGTGCTGACCCTTTTTACAGAGGTGAATTTCACCCCAGCTGAGTAACTTGATCACGTTATGACTATCTATGCTTAGATACCATGGAGCCCATTGTTTTCTAATTCAAATGATGTACTGTATGGAATGTCAGCAATTAATGAAAATGATAAAATATAGAAATGAAATATTAAATCATGTGAATAAACTCATTAATTGGAAATGTATCCTAATTTTAAATTTCCTTAATACCTAGACTGTTACCATCTCCCCCCCATATCTTAACTGTCAGTTAGCCAAGCTAAACATATCTGGGTCTGATCCTCAGTTTGATTGACCCCAATGGACGTATGCCAATTTACACTGGCTGAGGACCTATCTTTTATACTTTTTTCAGACATAAACCCCTCCACCCCTTTGATCTTTCTTGTTCTTCTCCGAATTCCTCCCAACTTGTTAATGTATTTTGGTAGTAATGTGCCCAAAACAGATGAACACAATATTGCAGATGAGAGGCTATTACTTAAATAAATCAATAAAATTAGCACATATTATGTGAATCTTCTGTACGCAATCCAAAACCGGTCTTTTTGAGGCAATACCACATTACAACCTCAAATGTAATTTTTTTTCATTACCAATTGTCCATCATTTTTCTTCTTCAGTATTATCACTTCTCAGGTTTAGTTCTCTATTTAGATACATAGGTTTCAGGTTATTTTCCCCAAGATATATTAGCTTTGATTTTTTCAATGCAAAATCACTTTTATTTTCTTCTCATGACTTTAAAGTCTCTAAAATCGTCAAGGAACATGAAATTATATATTTCATTATGTATAGTACTTAAGTATATACCAGGTCATGAGTAATCCCAGTTTGGCTAATTTTAGAACAAATGTGAGAGAAAAAAAGCATTTTTAATAAAAATAATTTAAAAATATTAATTTTGTAATTTGTAATTTCTTTTTTAATGTAAAGGATTATTCTACCGAGAGATTAAAGAAGACCAATGAGATCTTGAAAGGCATTAAGTTGTTAAAGTTGTATGCCTGGGAGCACATATTTTGCACTAGCGTAGAGGAAACAAGAACCAAGGAGCTCATAAGTCTCAAAACCTTTGCGCTTTACACATCTCTTTCCAGTAAGTAATTCTGTTCTAGGGGCAGTATCGTTTGTAACATAACACTTAGATATGGATTTGTCTCTCAATAGTAAATTCCTTTTGAGACTTCAGTTGAAGCAAGATACCTGTACTTATGGTAGTGGCTATTTTGTTATGAAACATGATGGAAAATAAAAGACAAGATAAATAACACAACAGGAAGCTTGACATCATTTGGTAGATTTTGTTACTGTTATTATTTAACTTCAAAAAGTTTTTTGCAACCTTAGTTATGAGATTTTACATTAATAAATACTGAAATAACATCAGCAGGTGTGATTGGGACAGACCTAAGTTAGGAACTAAAATAAATTCCATTCCTTGTAATGAGGTAGAGTTGAAGGAAATGGCCCCAATATTTGTAGTAAATTGTTCTTTCAAAGCAATTTTTGGCTGTGATACATTATAATTCTGCAGTTCATATGAAAATATTTTATTTCAATTCATTAAAATTTAGAAACTATAACATTTCTTGGTTGGTTTGTTTGTGTATATAAGATCTAAGTCAGACATGGAAGGAAAGTTCTTCCTGCTAAGGAGTTTTCCTTTGGGAGATTTAATGGCTAGGAAACAACATTTGAGTTTAAATTCCTCAGCTAACATATTTAACTGACTATGCTTGGATTTGGTATAAAGTATTACAAATTACTATTAAGATGATTTTTGTACAGTTCAAATAGTCCAATGTATATTTTATTTCTTTCCACAGTTTTCATGAACGCAGCCATCCCAATAGCAGCTGTTCTTGCAGTAAGACAATATTTTCTCCTTTATCTGAAAAGAAATTAAAAACTGTCACTGTTTATATAGGACCTATTTTTTACAGAAACAGTATGTGAATTAGTATGTCTCTGTTGGCTTCCTATCTGTATTACACTAACAAACTCAATTCCCAAACATGAATTTACAACACCTGAGATTTGAACATGTGAAAAGGGAAGCAAACAAAAAGCAACATTAATTTCAGTCTTCCGCAGAAACCAAACAGAATATCAAAATGTGGCTAAACTGGAAGGGGACAGACTATGTTTGAGAATATCTTGTTTTGAGGTGTTGCTGTTCCATTGTCTATGGGTGAAATTTACTCTGGGCCCAGTACAAGGCCTAGACAATGTAAATAATCAAAATAAGTCATGGTTGGACTTAAGTGGGACATAAGTTTGCACTAGCCCTCTGCACAAAAATGAATCTCATGACTAATGCACTGGGGAAATACCTTTCCCCTTCATGCTGGGCAGTAAGAAATGTTTATGTACCAAACACTGAGGTCCTTATTCAGTTTGTACTCAGCCTCTACTCAGGTAAAATATTTCAATAAGTATTTCCCCCACTGTTTTGAGCCAGCCTGTGTAGCTTGACATCCTTTTCACTAATCTTCCTTTGTTTTCATGTGACAGACCTTTGTGACCTATGAATATCAAAATGAGGAGACACTGAAGCCAGCACAGGCCTTTGCATCACTGTCATTGTTTCACATCCTGGTCACACCACTGTTCCTGCTCTCCACAGTGGTTAGATTTGCAGTCAAGGCTGTCATAAGGTATGAGTGAAACTATAATAAAGAACAGAATTATCGGACATATAAATGAACATGATTTGTTGGGGAAGAGTCAACATGGCTTTAGTAAAGGGAAATCATGCCTCACCAATCTATTTAAATTCTTTGGAGGGTTCAACAAGCGTGTGGACAAGGGTGATCCAGTGGATGTAGTATACTTGGACTTTCAGAAAGCCTTTGACAAGATCCCTCACCAAAAACTCTTAAGCAAAGTGAACAGTCATGGGGTAAGAGGGAAGATCCTCTTATGGATCAATAACTGGTTAAAAGACAGGAAACAAAGTGTAGGAATAAATGGTCAGTTTTTTGAAATGGAGATAAGTAAATTCCAGGGTCCCTCAAGGGGTTGTACGGGGACCAGTACTGTTCAACATAGTCAGAAATGATTTTGAAAAGAGGGTAAACAGTGAGGTGGCAAAATTTGCAGATGATACAATATTACTCAAGGTAGTTAAGTCCAAAGCAGACTGCAAAGAGTTACAAAAGAATCTCACAAAACTGGGTGACAAAATGGCAGATGAAAATTAATGTTGATAAATGCAAAGTAATGCACATTAGAAAACACAATTCCAATTATACATACAAAAAAAATGGGGTCTAAATGATCTGTTACCACTCACAAAAGAGATCTTGGAGTCACTGTGGATAGTTCTCTGAAAACATCTGGTCAATGTGCAGTAGCAATCAAGAAAGCTAACAGAATGTTAGAAACCTTTAGGAAAGAGATAATGAGAAGATATAATGCCACTGTATAAAGCCATGGTACGCCCACACCTTGAATACTGCATGCAGTTCTGGTTGCCCCATCTCAAAAAAGATGTATTAGAAATGGAAAGGTTCAGAGAAGGGCAACAAAAATTATTAGGGATATGGAACAGCTTCTGGATGAGGAGAGATTAAAAAGACTGGGACTTTTAAGCTTGGAAAAGAGATGATTAAAAGGGGATATGATAGAGGTCTATAAAATCATGAACATTGTAGAGAAAGTGAATAAGGAAGTATTATTTACCCTTTCACATAACACAAGAACCAGGGGTCACCTGATGGAAATAGGCAACAGGTTTAAAATTAACAAAAAGAAGTACTTCTTCACACAACACACAGTCAACCGTGGAGCTCATTGTGAGGGGATGCTGTGAAGGCCAAAAGTATATCTGGGTTCAAAAAAGAATTAGATAAGTTCATGAAAGATGGCTCTATCAGTGGCTATTAGCCAAAATGGTCAGAGATGCAATCCCATGCTCTCTGTGTCCCTAAACCTCTGATTGCCAGGTGCAGGGATTGGATGACAGAGAGTAATTGCCCTGTTCTGTTCATTCCCTCTAAAGCTTCTGGTATAGGCCACTGACAGAAGACAGGATACTGGGCTAGATGGACCATTGATCTGACCCAGTATGGACATTTTCATGTTCATATATTAAAGAGATCTCTTTATACTTGTCTGAGAAACAGACAGGATGAAGGGGACTCAGCTTGGTTATTCAAAATGATGAAAAGGCGTAAAGAAAACAGACCAGACACTCCATCTTACTGCATCGTATGAGAACAAGGAAAGTGTCAGTAAAGTTAATGGCTGTAAAAATTATTATTGAGGCAAATCTTGAAGTCCTTACTCTAGGCCAGACTGTCCTGACTTGGATTGTAGCTCATATCTTCCTTCCTAGCCTCACCCATCATGCACTGGCCAGCCACAATTGCTCCCAGCTGGCTAGCAATACTAGAAGGGGAAGAGAGGAAGAAGCTGGGGCGTAAACAAAGTGATGGCTATTTAACAGGTCTGTCCCTTGACATCGGGGAGAGCAGCCTACTCCTATTTCTCCCCATCGCAAGGAGTGGAATAGTGACTGTGCTTTATGATGGAATTATATCCATAACCAGGACCGGCTCTAATCACCAGCAAAACAAGCACGTGCTTGGGGCAGCACAATTCCAGGGGCGGCATTCCAGCCAATCTTTTTTTTTTTTTTCTTTTTGCTTGGGCAGTTGCACTCTGAGCTTGGGGAGGCAACAAACTAGAGCCGGCCCTGTCCATAACACTGGATCTCTTTTTAGAAAGGACCATTGGCATGAATGGGGACAGTAGCTCATCTGGAAAGCCATTCTACTCATTAATGTTACACCAGGGATAGCAGTAGTGTCACTCCTGATGTACACTGGTAGGAGAGGAGAATCAGACCCAAAGTGGGCACCAAGGAATTGGATAGCTCATCAGGGAATGATGCACTTGTGTCTGCTCTGAGTTCTGTGAAAAGGTTGTGACTTTGAGGGGATTGTGATGCTGAGGCTGCACTCTGGGTTCCCAGTCACAAATTACAGGAAAGAGATGGAGGAGAGGGGGTCCTGGCCTGCCAGACTGCCTGGAGATGCCTTGGTGGGGTTATAAAGTAGCATGGAAGAACAGTGGGGAAGGTGGAAGGAGAGGGAGTGTAACAGTTCAGGGCAAATGCACCTGTATTTCCTCCTCTATGGTCCACCAAGGGCACCCACTCTCAGCCTTCCATCTCTACAGTCAGCTCTCTTGGGCGGAGATATGTGTCACTCCCTCCTGACCAGGGTATTTCCAAGCTGCACAGTTCCCTGCCTACACTGTGAATTCACCAATAAGTCAGAGTGCCTTAGCAGACCTGCCTTGCTTTTCTTCTCTGAAGCTGTAAGCCAGGCCTGCACAACTCGTAAAGCGGCGAAGGCCACATTACTCCAAAGAAAAACAGCTGAGGGCCGAAACCCCCCAGCCCTGCGGAAACACCCCCCACCAAGACCTCCCGGCCAGCGGAAACACCCCGCCCCAGCACCTCCCAGCCCTGCAGAAACAAACCCTCCTTCCCCAGCACCGCCCCACCAAAACAGCTGTGGGCCAAAAAGGAAGGTTGGGACTGGGGAGGTGATACTTGATTTTAAATCAATCAGGGGCTCCCAGCTGAAGAGGTGGCTGGGAGCTGTCAGGGGCAAATTAAAGGGCCCAGGGCTCCAGTGGCTGGGGAAAACCAGAGCTTTGCAGGGCTGGGGCAGGGATTTAAAGGGCCCAGAGCTCCTGCTGCTGAGGGGAGCCCGATCCCTTTAAATCCCAGCCCCAGCTCATCCACTGGAGCGACGGCCAGGATTCAAAGGGCTCTGGGCTGCTTGCAGCCACTGGGGAGCCCTGAGCCCTTTAAATCTCAGCCATGGCCGGGAATCTCTGCGGGCAGCCCAGAGCCCTTTGATTCCCGGCCGTGGCTGGGATTTAAGGGGCTCTGGGCTCGCCGCTGCGGGCATCTCAGAGCCCTTTGATTCCCAGCCACGGCTGAAATTTAAAGGGCTCTGGGCTCCCCGCCGCAGCTGGCAGCCCAGAGCCCTTTGAATCCTGGCCACAGCTGAGATTTGAAGAGCTCTGGGCTCCCCACAGCTGCGGGCAGCTCAGAGCCTTTTGAATCCCAGCCGCGGCTGGGATTTAAAGGGCTCTGGGCTCCCTGCGGTTGCTGGCAGCCCAGAACCCTATGAATCCCGGCTGCGGCTGGGATTTAAAGGGCTCTAGCCTCCTCGCCACTGCGGGCAGCCCAGAGCCCTTTGATTCCCCGTCACGGGCCGCGGGCCGTATGTTGTTCAGGCCTGCTATAAGCAATGTAATTGCCCACAGTTACAAGATAATACAGCTTTTTCAAGGCAAGAACATTTATTCTGGAGATGAAAGCATTACAGAGAAAATATATTAAAAAGAACCTACACACATGCTAATAAGCTTACCAGAGATCACCCCAGTTCCAACAGGGGCTCCAGTAGGAGTCAGCCCTTCATACCCCACCAAACTGTTTTTCTGTGTTTACAAGGTCATGATGGCATTGGCTCAGAACAAGCACTCCCATGAATCTGTGGGCTACTCTTTTATACACTTTGGCCCTCTGATCTTGTCCTCATTTAACTGGTAATCAGCAGACAAAGGTCCCCTCCTCAGGGTGAAGATTCAAAAGGCTGAGTTCTTGCATAACCAAGGGGTACATTTGCAAACAACTCCTAGAGATTTCCTGGGAAACCCACTTAACTTTAAAAGTTCAACCCATTGTTTCAAATAGTCCTTTGATGCTCATAACTCTCCTCCTTATATTAGCCATGTCTTTCCCCTAGAGACATTACATACAATCCCACAAGAATACATAAACATTCACATTTTTTATTCAAAGAACTCCTAAAATAGTTAAACTTAACTCAATACAAATGTTGGCATACTGTGGGGATATGTTTAACTTAATTCAATGAGGTTTGTCCAGGCTATAACAGGAATTTGCCATATGTGCTACAGGGAGAAGCACTAGTGGAAAATCATAGGTGTCACAAAATCTGTGATTTTATCAAACTTTGCCATAATTCAAGTATGACATTTCCCAAAATATATAGCCTGACAAAGCAGCTCTCCTAGTGGTGGGTGACTGAGCAATTCCTCTCTAGTTAGCTGGTTAAGAGACTGAAATGTATTGTCCTCTGTTGATTCTGTAGTGGCCTATGTGAAAGGAATTGCTGTCTCAGTGTAGTTACACAGGTGTACGTATCACAAAACTACCACTACGGCTGGCACAAATTGGCACCCTCGCTGACAGAGATGCCATGCACTGACAGGATCTGAAAACTGAGCTAAACTTCCCACCCTCAGTCATAGTCCCTCCAAGTCCAGGTTGAGGCACTCTGGCAAAATATTGTATTGTTGCTGCTGCCTCTGTTTGGTGGATAACAATAATAACAAACAACAACCCCCAGGACATTAGTGTTCTGAGTCCACACTCGCCATTCCCTAACAAATTAAATAATAAGCATTTTGTTGAAGGGGGAGCAGGGGCACATTAGAGATTTTTCTTGGGTTTAAAATGATTTCGCACTCATGGAAAATCTCATGTCTCTTTATAAATCACTCTATCCTTCACTCCTCATTCCTCTGTGCTATGTTTAGTGCTCTCCTAATATCCCCGTGGTGTGTGTGTTTCACTTACTATCCTTAGCCACCCCAAAGGACATTATTGAAAGACCCTATTTGCCAAAACAAATCTCACGCATTGGAAAATTTATTTCCTGTCATCTTTCTCCCAGGGACCTAGAAACTCCCAAGTGCAGAGGTATAAGGAATGTGTGCTTGGCCGCTTCATGGCCCCCATCATCAATCATACAAAATTGATAGGATCAAGTGCTTGTCCCTGATATGAATAAGTGCTTATACTTTGGCCAGACCAGTTATTTCACTTTAAGAATTATCATAGCTCTGATGGCAGAAGAGTTTTTGCCTGTGGCTGAAATAAATGTTTGACCCATGCCTTCTAAGGCAGTAGGTCAATGTCATTGCATGTTCCTTTAGTGCATTCACATAATAAGAGTTACATCAATTAGTGTGTCCGTTCCTTATGGAGTTGGCTCAGCTTCCTCCAACTGCCTGTTGAAGAGGTTCCTGTCACACTGTTTGGTGATAAACTCTGGATTTGGATATACTGTAAAGGGCTTTTCATAGCCACGCTTCTCTCACCACTTGGTTGGGCTTTCCCCTTTGCTACATGCCCCTGGGGTGAAGTGAGGACTGAGGCAGCCCAATAAGGTTAATGAGTAACTGTCCAGATTATTTTTTTAAAAGAATAACATAGCAAGAATAGCATGTGTTCTGCAAGCCACAGAGCTTTTGCTGGTTGATTGCAGAGAGCTGGTTAGTCATATGGTGTCAGCTCTTCTCCTCATTTCCAGTTGCTCTTATTGCAGTACAATAAAGTTTTAAAATGCATTAACTACTTTTATACTGTTCTTTTTCCCGTGCAAATAATTGCCACAAGGATGCTATGCAATCCAAAAGGGAGTGGAGGTAGTCCATGCAATCATAAAGTTTGAGTATTCTGATCCGGTGATCGGAGCACAGATCATTACAAGTTTACCCATGGAAATCTGGCATTCACTCATTGTCTTTTCTTTTTAAAGCGTACAGAAGCTGAATGAATTTCTCATAAGTGATGAGATTGGAGATGACAGCTGGAGAAGTGCAGAAAGCTCTGTGACCTATGAATCCTGTAAGAAGCATACAGGACTTGTAAGTTCTCTTTTCTGACATGGCAGCTCAAAAAGGGGGAGATAGCATGGCCAAGTGGAGTAGATGCTGACCTGGGACTCAGGAGACTTGGCTTCTGAGCCTGGCTTTGCCACTCACCAACTGTCTGACTTGGGGAAGTCATTTTATCTCTCTGTGCCTCCAGTTTATTTCTATCCTTTGCCTATCCTGCCTGCTTAAGGTGTGAGCTCCTCAGAAGAGGGGCTCACACTATGCGTTTTTACAGCAGGGCAGGCCCCTGCTCTTACTTAAGCATTAGTAAAAAAGAAAAACTTTAAGAAATGACTTGACTAATGTAGCTTTCAGACTTGGCCCTCTCAGTTTTAGTTTATTGTTCTAAATATCTCATGTAGCCTTCATGTTGTTACAAGGATTGAATTCTTTCTTTACTTTACCGCCTGTGATGTGCCAGATTCTTTCCAGACATTCAAGTAGGGTCAGTTACTGCTTTGAGGAGCTCACAATCTAAAGACAGACAAAAATTATGGGGGGAGGGAGAGGAAAGAATAAGCTATGTATGTAGAAGTCAGATTGATTCTCTGTAAGCAACCCAGCAAAAGTGAGTCTTTAAGGGACTGAAACAGAGTAGGAGCTTTGCGGACAAACTCAGGAAGGTTGTACCATGCCTAAATGGTCATGTGGAAGAAGTTACAGAGCTGACTGTCTGCGAAGCTAAGCTGACAAATGGGAGGATGAGGCTGGGTAGATTTGAAGAGGACTGGGAGCAACACTGAACTTAACAGAGAAGGATAAGGAGGATGGGGCAGAATTATGTAGAGCACTGCAGATGCTGACAAGAAGTTTAAATTAGGTAATATAAAAGATGGGGGGATTTAAAGAGACTCCACTGACTTCAGAGGCAGTTGAGGGCATTCAGGCCCTTGTGAGAGGCGCTTAGCTCCTCACAGTGTTGTGCCTTCGTTACAACACATGTTGAAATGCCCTGTTACTATTCACATGTTCTTCTCTTGACCGAGATTGGTAGGAGGGTGGGAACAGGCTATTTTCTTTCAAAGGAACCTGAATGTTGTCATCTTATTAGAATTTCAACTTTCATCTTTCTGTGCTTTTTCATGTAGCATACCAAAGCCATAAACAGGAAACAGCCCTTACGGCATCAGCTGGACAGCTATGAGCAGCCACTGAGGAGACAGCCACGTCCCTTTGAGATAGATGATATTGCAATCAAGGTAGTCTGAATTCATGGATTCATTCTTCACATGGAGGGGAACCTCATGTTCTGGAGTAAACTGATAACAAAGTGCCCAAATCCTGCAGTCCTTCCAAAAGCAAATCATTCACTGCAAGAAGAAGGTGTAAAATACTTGGATAAAAGTGTGCTCAAAATACATTTACACCAGACTATTTGCTGGAAATCATCCATTCCTTTTAATGCCTCTATTTTTTCTCTGTAGCAAGCGATACTGTGATTCGGAAAGAACAAGAACCACATGATCAAATATACTATAGGTTCTTCTTTGAGTTCCCCTGCTAGCCCACTCCCAAACTCAAAGTTTTTGTACCATAAGGTCATTTTTCACATTCATTGCTGATGTGGGTAAAGCTTTTGTCTGAACATGCACTAACTGTTCCCACAGGTTCTGACTAGATTCATGCTAAATAGATGCACAGGTTTCAAACATGCCCTTTGGTCCAAGTTCTGCCTATGGATGCCCTTCTTGTGTGAGGGAGAATAGCCCATAGCCCTCTTAACTTCAAAGGGAGTGTACAAATCCAAAGGCAAAATATGGCCCCAGTGTCTACTTTTTTTGTCCTCTGTGAACCTCATGAGTATCCTGTTTATACTCTGTGTGGTCCATCTCTTCCCTTGATATAATGTTGCATGGATTTTTCTCTGCAAGAGGTGATGGGGCCCATGAGTTTTACATGGAGACTGCCCTTTTAATAAAGGGATGTTCTTACAATATATGCACGAGTTATTTTTCCTTCGCAATCTTTGCGTTGTTTTGCCATCTCCCCTTATTTGACTTGCACTTTTTCATGTGACCATACTTGAATGTGTTTTATCACATTTTTAAAAGTGTTCTTTTCCTTTTTATCCAGAACTGACAATTGTAAATTATTTATTGAGGTGTTTGCACTTCTAATATATGAAATTATTTTGTAGGTTACCAATGGATATTTTTCATGGGGAAGCGGCTTAGCCACATTATCCAATATAAACATCAGAATTCCAACAGGTAGGATTAATATGCACCTTAAATGCTAAACATGTGAAACTGTGTATTTGCTGTAATGACCATTCCTTGCATACATAGTCCAAAGCACAAAGAAACATAGGATTGGAAGGGACCTTGTGAGTCATTGAGTCCAGTCTCCTGCTATCACAGGCAATTTTGCCATATGATCACATGAATAAATTTATCAAGATCCATCTTGGAACAAGTTAGGTTGTGTGCCCCCACTACTCCACCCAAAAAATAAATGTGAACAAATTGGTGTCAATGTAACACCAACAACCCCTTGTTGTCAGCATGCAGGATTGAACCTAGGACCTTGGTGCATAAGCCTGTACTGTACGAGCTAAAAGCCAACTACTTGTTAGCTAACGTAATTGCTCTCTAAGTGGTCTTGGTGCCACTAGATGGGACAGAACTCCACACCCAGAAGGTGTGTGGGTTACATCAAGAAATATAAAGAGAAAGATGTAAAAGGTTAAGAAATCTAGTTCATGGAACTATATTATAACTCCAAAAAATGAATAAATGATGGATAGAAATAAAAATGTCCACACTGAGTCGGACCAATGATCCATCCAGCCCAGTATCTTATCTTCTAACAGTGGTCAATGCCAGATGATTCAAAGGGAATGAATAGATCAGGGCAATCATCAAGTGATCCATCCCCTGATGTCCAGTCCAAGCATCTGACAGTCAGAGGTGTTGGGACACCCAGAGCATGGGATTGCATCTCTGACCATCTTGGTTAATACACACTGATGGACCTACCCTCCATGAACTTACCTAATTCCTTTTTTAACTCAGTTATGATTTTGGGCCTTCACAATATCCACTGACAACGAATTCCACAGGTTGACTGTTCATTATGTGAACAAGCACTTCCTCGTGTTTGTTTTAAACATATGGCTAATAATGAAAAAAATTGCCAGTTTCAAAATAATAGGTCTACTTGGCCATCTGTGCATGTGTATATAAATAAAACAGACAACAGCATAAATAAGGCCAGTACTGAGAGGAATTTTAAACAGGCTAATCATACAAAATGGTAGTTATTAAAAAGTGCCAGAGATTTTAAAATACCCCCCCACACACACACACACACAATTTGGCACGGCAAACCCACATAGAAAACTTGGGGTATTGTTATTAATTTTAATAATTTTTACTATAAAACTTTGGTTCCCAAGATCGGTCTCTCAATAAATCACTCAATATTGTTGGTTTTTTTTAATATATATATTCCAGCAGTTTTATACAGTACACTTACATCATGGAGATACTGAATGCCTGAACCTTTTCTTTCAAAATTAATTCAAAGGTGGATACACGCGAAATTGCCATTCACAGAATATAAAGGGTAGTAACAACGGCAGGAAGCTATTTTTAATTTTTACTGGATTAGTGTTCTATCATATGGTTCTCCTTTCTTTATTTGGTTTATGATTATTATAGGTCAGATGACAATGATTGTGGGTCAAGTTGGCTGTGGGAAGTCTTCACTTCTTCTGGCTATACTTGGTGAGATGCAGACTCTGGAAGGAAAAGTTCACTGGAATAAGTAAGTTTCCAATAGCTTCTAATTGCTGTTTTAATTTTAAGCACCAACAGCTCATAATAAGAAATGTAGAGCATGTTAATTCATCATCCAAAATCCTCCCTGCAAGCCTTTACCAGTACGTTCACACCAGATCTATTGTGATGCAGCTCGTGATGTTTCATTTGTGACAGAAAGTGAGAGCTTGAGCTGGGCCAATAATTGATATTTCAGTTCAATGGCAATTCTGAAATTTTTTTTAAAAAATGCTTTGGGTTGAACCAAATCTGAAATATTTCAGCATTTTTGGTGAATCAAGGAAGTCTGTTTCAAGGTGTGAATTTGAACCTAGGTCTCCTGTATCCCACCTGAGTGCCCTCACCACTGGGCTAAACATTATTAAGGGTACTAGGGAGAGAAGTGAAGGAGAGACAGCAACCAGCACCATCATCAGCACCTCTATCACTACTCCTCCAACCATTTTGTGAATGGCTGAAACTATTCATGTCAGATTCACAAATAGTCTTGGGCTGATCAAAACTTTATTTTTCATCAAATAAGCTCTTAGTCTGAAAAAATTCACCCCGCCCCAGTAGTAGATTTACAGCATGGTGCTTGAAGGAAGGGATGGAAAGGCAATCTGAATATAGTTGAAACCAGTTGAGTACTTAGTCTCAAATATGCTAACCTTATTTTGTGACCTAAATGGAAAGAATCGATCACTCTATGCATGAGTGGCGGTTATAGTAGGCCAGGGGATGCTAAGCCTCCCCAAACCAAAGCCATGGCCCTGCCCACACTCCACCCCAAGTCCCTGTCCTTGCTCCACCTCTCCCCAGAAGCCGGTGGGGGCTCAGCTTGGGCCAGTGACCTGAAGCTTGGGGCTCGGGCTGGCCAGCAACTCAGGGGCAGTTCAGGCCACAGTCGGAGTCTCAGGGCTATTCTGGCTCTGGGCAAGGGGGAGTGGGTTAGAGGCAGGACTTCAAGTGTTTGGTGGGGGGTAAGCCTGGGGTCTCGGGTGGAGGGGGGCAGAGGGCTAGGCTGTGTGAATGAGGGGTTCACCCACGGCCCATGACTCTAAGTGTAAAACATATGCTATGCTGTACAGTGTAATGCATCTGGGGTGAAATCCTGGCACAAAGATAAAGGACAAAGCCATATTCTAGTTTTGGATTAAAAGCCAACTTTAATCTAGGTTTGGCAATCTTAAAGAAGTTGTTATGTCATCTTTGTGCCCACTCCTGAGAGGTGCTGAGCACCTGTAACTTCCCTTTGATGCTGCTGACTTGGAATGCAGATGCTCAGTTCTTTTTAGGATTGGTCCCTACAGTTGTTACTCTTTCCAAGAGTTGTAACTTTTGAAATAGCCGTGAAGATGAATGGATAAGTAAGCCATCACCAATACATTTTGCCCAGGGGGAAGAAAAAGAAAAAAAATCAGAAAAGGACAACTAAAATGATTAGGGGTTTGGAACGGGTCCCATATGAGGAGAGATTAAAGAGGCTAGGACTTTTCAGCTTGGAAAAGAGGAGACTAAGGGGGGATATGATAGAGGTATATAAAATCATGAGTGGAGTGGAGAAAGTGAATAAGGAAAAGTTATTTACTTATTCCCATAATATAAGAACTAGGGGTCACCAAATGAAATTAATTGGCAGCAGGTTTAAAACAAATAAAAGGAAGTTCTTCTTCACACAGCGCACAGTCAACCTGTGGAACTCCTTACCTGAGGAAGTTGTGAAGGCTAGAACTATAACAGGGTTTAGAATAGAACTAGATAAATTCATGGAGATTAAGTCCGTTAATGACTATTAGCCAGGATGGGTAAGGAATGGTGTCCCTCGCCTCTGTTTGTCAGAGGGTGGAGATGGATGGCAGGAGAGAGATCATTTGATCATTACCTGTTAGGTTCACTCCCTCTGGGGCACCTGGCATTGGCCACTGTCGGTAGACAGGATACTGGGCTGGATGGACCTTTGATCTGACCCAGGATGGCCGTTCTTATGTTCTTATGAAGATGTGCCCAATCAATGATACATGCAGACACTCAAGCACACATCACCTTTGTGTCTTGTAAAATACACTTTCCAAGACACTCTGCATAATAATGCTCTGTCACCGTGGTATTTAGGAATGTGATTAAGGCTTTGTCTACACTACCCACCTTTTAGTGACACAGCCGTGCTCTTACAGCCATGCCACTAAAAGGCACACAGTGTAGCTGCTGTTTGTTGGCAGGAGGGAGCTCTCCCACTGACAAAAAACTTCTACCCCTAACGAGCAGCAGTGGCTTTGTTGGCAGGAGAGCTCTCCTGCCGACAAAAAACTGGTCACACCAGCGCTTTTCGTCGATAAAACTTTTGTCGCTCAGGGGGAGAGGGGTGGGGGGTTAACACCTCTGAACAACAAAAGTTTTGCTGATGAAGTTCCAATGTTGACAAAACCCAAAACTGTTCTGTCTGTGAAACCAAACAGGTAACTCCGTCATTACAGAGTATCTGAAGCTTTATTGACTGACTTCTTTGTTCATTGCAACCTGTAATGTGGTGCTGTGTGATAGCTTACAAACATGGGAGTGTTTTGCTGATAATTTCAGACTTCCTAATAGAGAGGTGAATACAGGAGAATACCTCAAGTATTGACTAAATCAATCCTGTTGCTGTATTTTACAAAATCATAATAAAAGTTCTAATTACTTTCTTAACGCCCTTCCCATGTAATTCTGTATACATGAGTTACCATATCTGCTGCTACATGAATATGCAAAGGGATGAGATATAGAAACCTCAGCAATAGTCTGAATTCTGAATTCTGTGCTCAGTTACACTGATGTAAATCTGAAGTAATTCATCTGGATTTATATTGGTGCAAGTGAGAGTAGATTTTGGCCCATTGTGGCCAAAATCAGCCCTTGGATAAACTAGCGCAACTCTGATAGCAGTGAGAGCTGTACCTACTTCCTCCAGGGATGAAACTGGGCATGTATGTTAGGGGAAAAAAGAGAAAGCGTTTCAGTGCACCTTCCCTTTAGAGAACTTTCCCCAGATAGGCTTTATGGGTAGAGCGCTACCAAATTCAGAATCCATTTTGGTAAATTTCACGGTCATAGGATTTTAAAAATTGTAAATTTCATTATTTCAGCTATTTAAATCTGAAATTTCATGGTGTTGTAATTGTAGGGGTCCTGACCCAAAAAGGAGTTATGTGTGTGTTGGGGAGGGTCTCAAGGTTATTGTAGGGGGGTTGTGGTACTGCTACCCTTACTTCTGTGCTGGTGCTGGTGACAATGCTGCCTTCAGAGCTGGGCAGCTGGAGAGTGATGGCTGCTGGCCGGGCTCCCACCTCTGAAGGCAGAGCCGCTGCCAGCAGCCGTGCAGAAGTAAGAATGGTCTGGTATGGTATTGCCACCCTTACTTCTGCGCAGCTGCTGGTGTGACGCTGCCTTCAGAGCTGGGCGCCCAGCCAACAGCCATCACTTTCCGGTCACCCAGCTCTGAAGGCAGCGCAAAAGTAAGGGTGGCAATACTGTGACCACCCTAAAATAACCTTGTGACACCCCCCCACCAGCAACTCTCTTTTGGGTCACGACCCCCAGTTTGAGAAACTCTGGTCGTCCCTGTGAAATCTGTGTAGTATAGGGTAAAAGCACATAAAAGACCAGATTTCACTGGCGGGAACACACAAGATTTCACAGTCTGTGATGTGTTTTTCATGGCTGTGAATTTGGTAGGGCCCAGTTATGGGCCAGGTTCTCTCCGGGGCCCAGCTTCCACGTCATTCTGGGGTTGTAAGCCAGGGACAGGTCCTCTTTCCCACTGCATGTGCTGTGGTTTGCAGTAATCAAAAGCCTTAGACGTGAGGTTGGCTTCCAGTTGTTCTGATAAGTAACTGGCTGGGCACGCTTCCCATATAATGTGGCATGCGGCTATCCAGAATCATTGTTAGAGTTCAGCCCTTTGTGTAGAGCTGAGTTGGAAAGTTCCAATCCAGACTTTACAGAGGCATATCTAATTGCATACCACACACAGATGTGTGGTGTGGAGAGAACCAAATTCTCAGAAAATGCCTTGGGGGAGCCAAGCAAAGGGGGAGAGCAGCTAAGCAGAATGCTCCTTGCCCTCTGGATGTACTCTGCAGAAAGTAGAGGGTATGTAAGGCTCCCCTGTGCAAAGTATATGTGAGGGCCCAGAAACCAGGTGTAAAACATGAACAAAACAAGAGTTGGTGCAAACCCTTACTAATGACATTCTTTGACCCAATGCTGTGACAGACTGCAAGGAAAGTGATGGAAAGTAAGTGTTGTCAGAAGTCAGCATTAGCTGTGCCTTCCCTCAGCCGTGCAACAAGTACAGCTCTGGACCATGGTTGCTATCACAGAAGGTTAGATAACACAGTGATGGATGTTATAAAGACCTCCTAGAGGGATAAATAGGTAGATGGCCAATGTCAGCATGGCTACTAGTTCTGCCCTGGCTATGTGGAGAGGCTGGAAGGTAGTCCTCAGTGGACGTTTCTCATGCAGCTGGAGGGCATCCATATGATTGGGGCCCTGAATCTTCATTGCCTTGTTGATCCTGTAGATTAAGTGGGAACTCTATAGTTCCACTGCAGTCATAGAACTCTAGCATTAATTTGCTTCCCTCTGTATTTGTTTTGCTGGAGAACAAGGGCAGAGTTAGAGATATGTTAGCGTTTTAAAAGGTCAAGTCAAGGATACATTGACAGTAGTCCAGGCTGCAGCTAAGTCTATTTTTAACTTTCCCTTTAAATCTTGATTTTAAATAAATTTGGCTAACAGACTAGCATACAAAGTCAAAATCATCATATGATCAATCTAATCAGTTCAGTGCTTTTCATAATTTCAGGCTTAACTCTGGTGTAACTAGCAGTGATCCGGTCTGGGGAAATGTGGATATTTTTTCAAATACAGAGTAAAAAATAATAAATGAATAAAATTAGGTAAGGATTACAAATACCTGCACCCTTTTCATGGCAATATCATACACTCCAGAACCTGAGCTTTGGACTACTGCTACGCACTGTACTTGTTTCGTTGTCGTAATTAAAGTATGTCGTTTGAGAAGTAAACTTTCTACTAGTATAAAAGTAAAGGATCAAACTCTACAACTCTTCTTTACTGAATCCGTGATTCAGCATAGCACATAAGTATATGCTTAACTTTAAATGTGTGCTTTTGTCAAACTGAAGTCAGTAGAATTTAAGCATGTGCTTACGCACCTAGTTGAAGAGGGATGGTTTGCTGAACAGGGGGCTTCAAAGTCTCATTACTCATACAACTGCTCTCATTGATTATAAGGGGAAATTTAGTTATTACAGTCTGTTCACTCTAGTAGGAAGCACCATTGCATTGGTCCCAAAGTTTTAAAAATTATTCTGCTGTTGGCAGTTCCAGAGCTATATGGTAGATATATTTCCTTAGTCCTTCTCCCACCACTTTAACTCACTGCTATTTGTTAAGGAAGAAGATCTGAGTTGTTTTTGGTTTTTGTTTGTTTGTTTTAAATGAGAGATTCTAGTCTCTCTTTTTTCTGTGGGACTAACTTCTTCCCTCTTTTTAATCTCAAAGGCCTCTATCTCCCTCTCTCTTGTACCCTGGAAATATCTTTCCATGGTAGTGGAGATAGGAATCTGTTTCTGAATAAAGAGACAGCTCTGGTTAGACAAGGTCCCAAGATAGCAACTCTGGCTCTTCCACTCTTCCAAAAAGGGAACAGTGGTTATTCATCTATGACCTCAGAACACCATCTAGTTGTTGGTCCTGTAAATGTGCAGGCAATCCCAGATCACCCCCTTTGCAGTCGAGTGTGGCACTACAAGTGTGTCACAACTTAATTTCCCCAAATGGAGCAGCAATAGCTGTCAGTTTAACAGCCTAGGGCCAGGAGAAGTCAACACACATTAACTAAAAAGAACAGGAGTACTTGTGGCACCTTAGAGACTAACAAATTTATTTCAGCATAAGCTTTCATGGGCTACAGTCCACTTTTCCGGATGCATAGAATGGAACACACAGACAGAAGAGGTAAGCTGTAGCCCACGAAAGCTCATGCTGAAATAAATTAGTTAGTCTCTAAGGTGCCACAAGTACTCCTGTTCTTTTTGCGGATACAGACTAACACAGCTGCTACTCTGAAACACATTAACTAGAGGCTATATCCCTCTTAATAAGTCTTCAGCCCAAGAATCATTACAACAAACAGGTCCTCATTCCAGGAATCACTACAATAATAATTTTATCAGGCCCCAGACTCAGGCTCCCAAGTTTACTGTCCTCACCCAAGTCTCTTTATCAGTTTAGGTTTGTACTCAGGGGAGCAACTGCTCCTGCTTAATGCAGCCCGCCTGGCTTCTCTACTGCACTCTGCCTGGTTTCTTTTCTCCCTGCTTCCTGTTCCTGTTAATATCACTGGCCGCGGGAGCGGCCAATGGGAGCTGCTTAGCCGGCACTGGGGTGCAGGCAGCGTGCGGAACCTCCCTGGCTGCCCATGCACAGGGACCAGATGGCTGCTTCCAGGAGCTGCAGGGAGCCTGACTTAGCCCCACGCATAATCTTCCTCTTTTAGGTTGTACAAGCCAGTGTTTCCAGTGAAGCATCACCATTCCTCACAATGATCGGCACTGCTATTCCTGACCTCCTTTGACTACTACCACATAACATCAACCCTGTTAATCCTATTAATATAAGGGGAGAGCCATTAAGTCATATACCTCATGATTGCTGTTGGATGCCCTTGAAAACCTACCACATAAAAATGTTCATTAGAGAGTAGAGTGACCAGACAGCAAGTGTGAAAAATTGTGATGGGGTTGGGGGGTAATAGGAGCCTATATAAGAAAAAGACCCAAAAATCATGACCGTCTGTATAAAATCAGGGCATCTGGTCACCCTATTAGAGAATTTGGTCTGTGCAGAAGGGGATAGGTGGTAGTGGAGCCAGTGGGCTAATGCAGCAGCATTTTATCTCTACTGAGCTGTGTTCAGAACCTAACCTGGCTCACGACTGAAAATGAGTTTAGTGAGTTTGGCACACAGCCCATTTGTGCATGCCTCAGAACCACACACGCAATCTAACATAGTTTGCCATTTGCTCACGGGACTCTCAGGGCTGGAAGAGCAGCGAGGGTTTTGCAGTACATTGACCAACCTGTGCGGGGAAGCTTACACAGTGCTCCCTAGGCACTGACTCCGTGGGTGCTCTGGGGTTGGAGCACCTGCGGGGAAAACATGGTGAATGCTGAGCACCCACTGGCAGCCCCTTTACCAGAACCTTCCCCTCTCCCCAGCACCTCCTGCTCGCTGGCAGGCACCACAGATCAGCACCTACTGCCTTCCACAGATCAGCTGTTTCGTGGTGTCAGGAGGTGCTGGGGGGGGAGGAGTGAGGGTGTAGCGTGCTCGGGGAAGGGGGTGGAACTGGGTGAGGAAGAGGTGGGGCAGGGACGGAGTGGAGGTGGGAACAAGCAGGGCATGGTGGGGACTTGGGGGAAGGGGTGGAGTGCGGGCGGGGCTTGGCCGGAACCGGGGGAGCACCCCTTGGCAGATTAGAAACTATGCGCCTATGTAGTGCTCGCCAACCTTCTCTGTGTTCCAAGTGAGGGATATTAGTTCTTTACTTTAATAGGCATTAAATGACAATGATCATTTTTAAAGTAATGTTCTAATTACACGTAACTGCATGAATTCAGTGATTATCCTATCTAAGTATGTAATAAAGGCACAATAGGAAAGCCACAGTTCCCTCCTAAACGTCACTAATGTAGCCATTAAATGAAATCATTGGCTACACTAATTAGATTTTGCCTATTTGCCCTTTAAAAGAAGAAACAACTGGATGAATTCAGCCATTCAAATGCGTACCTAATCTATTTTTCCCATATGTGAAATGTGCACATAAAAAGTTATTCTATTTCCTGAATACTAAACATCATTTACTATAACTTACAGCATAAATGAAACTGATCCTTCTTGTGACGCAACCAGAAGGTATTATTTCCATTTGCAGTGTATTTGATCAGAATCATTTGCTTCCTCGGAATCTCCTTGAATCTCCATCTTTGTATTTTTCAGTCATTTTCTTATCTCCTCACCATGTGGGTGATAACTTTCTGGAAGATTAACTGGCAGTTTTGTTAAATGCAGTGGTTCCCAATCTTTTTCATGCAATTATGCCAGTACACCTGTTTAAATGTCTGCCCATGAGAGGTGCCAAGCCTTTCCTGCAGTGTTACGTGCTTTCAACTTTCATTGACATCACTGGGAGTTTAGGGCACTCAGCATCCTGCAGGATGGGGCCCACAGATGTCAAGTTGTGATGCTGAAGCCTGCAGCATCCCATTTGCTTGTATGTTCTGTAACCAGCAGTGAATCCTGTGCTGCCCCACATCCTAGTCTCACAGTTGCGTGCACAGTAAATGTGGGATGGATGGCAACACTAAGTGGAAGCTCATCATTAAGGGTCCAGTGTTGTTCCTATTTAAGTCACTTTGGAGATGCAGCCAAAAATACCTATCACAAATGGCAGAAGTACTATACCAGTAGTTGCACACATACTTGTGGTTGGGAACCACTGTGTTATCTGACACCTGATAACCTAAGGAGAAATCTTAACATAGTTGAGTAGATTTCTGGGTCTTCTACAGGTTATGGGATGATGCTAAATGCTTCTAACCAATATTTCTAACCAATACCATAGCACCCTCTCTCTCTGTAAAAAACCATAGACACCTACTATGTTAAATTAATGGTAAGGATGTAATCTGAAGCAACATACATGAAGACAATGATAATTAAGACTGACATTTTATCACTCAGTTCACATCACAGTATTGCAGTCTCAGAAAGGTGGCTGATATCACATAATCATTATCTGCCGGAATACACAAACAAAACAGTTAGAGTAAAGAGCAAAGTAGTCACATACTATATAATTCACTATATATTGAGGCACATTTCAAAATATGCATTATATTTACTTAACAGACCATAGTGATACCTTCTGAATTGGTACAGGGGTGCTATACTTTAGTGTATAATTTCAATCCATTACAATGTTAACATGGACCTACATATAAGAAAAATAGCATCTGCTGAAAAATTGTAATGCAAACACATGGTAGTTTAAAATAAAAAACATACTAAAAGGCAATGAGGCAAATGGGCTGAAAACATCCATTTTATACACTATTTTCCAAATAGCTGGTTTTGATGTTAGAAAACACTATTCCACCCTGGTACATTTTCTATTCTTTTAATTTACTCATAATTTAACAATGGATGGAATGGTGGTTTTAGACATTTGCAGTTTGCTGTTGGACTTAAATTCCATATACCATCTCTGGCCCAGTAACAAACCATTTAAAGCAGTGTCTAAGTAGTACAACCTGGTACACAGACCTTTAACTTCAGGACAGAGAGTGGATGCTTCTCTGATGTAACCTCTTCCTTTAAAACTTTTGTCTTTTCTTTTGTTACAGTTCCTTTTATAGTACCTTGCCTTCACCTTTGTTCTTTTTTAATGCATATTGTTAACTCTGTTCATAAGACAATTCAAGATAATTATTTTATTGGTGATGTTTTAATTTTTCCAGCAGAAACAGATACTCTGTGGCTTATGCAGCACAGAAGCCATGGCTGTTGAATGCTACAGTGGAGGAAAACATTATCTTTGGGAGTCCTTTTAACAAACAGAGGTAATTATCAATTTCCTTAGTGTTATAAAACCTAAGGACTAGATTCCCTCCATGCCAGATGAGGAGGGAAGCAAAGAGGTGGAGAACGAGGTGTAAAAGACCCTAAAGTTACTGAAGGGATAGGCCATAGGAAGCAATTACTGACATTTTCACTCCCAAGAGTGGACTGTAAACAATGGGAACTGCTGAGGTATAGAGCTAGCAAGAAGTATAGGGAGGGTGGGTGGGAAACAAAGGGAGATAGAATGGGCTCTTGGCTTCTAAGTCCATTATTATATATTATTGTTCCTGGGTCTTGCATAGCAGGGAGGTCACCCCTTGTAAGGACCAGGGAGAATGGCAGTTCCTGTTCTGAGGACACAGGAAGTGCTCCCTTTGTAACTTTTTCTGGAGTTGGCTGGCCAAAGGCACATTGCAGCTTATGTGCTCCCACTGTGTACTGAGGAGATCAGGGAGGAATTGTGCCTCCATTGCTCCTTACAGGGCACTGCAGTTCAGCACTGCCCTCAGTGTGGACCAGTGGATGAAAGCCATAGTCTGGCTGTTAGGTGTAGAGGGTTCCTGCTTCAGAGAAGCAGCTGCTTATTCATCTGGGTCCTGAGAGAAAGTAGCTTAATGCTCTGAGGTTACTGCCTTGTGCGGGGCCAGATTAACCCAATTTTGAGGCACACCCAACCTGGATGCTCCCCACAGCCACCATCCCAGCAGTGAGTAGACATGGAGCAGTAGCGGGAAAAGCAACAGGACCTCTTCCCCCAACCAAGAAGAGGAAGGGTATCCCCTCCCTGAACAGCAGGACTACTCTGCGCTGGCAGCAGGTCTGGGGCTTTCTCCTTGGTTCTAGCTGGCTGTTGCTCCTTTTGCCTGTTGGGGGCTGTCTGCAGACTCAAAGCTTGTCTACACGTACAGCACTGCAGTGGCGCAGCTGCACTGCTGTGGCACTTTGTGAAGATGCTACCGACGCTGGTGGGAGAGCTTCTCTGGTCAGCATAGGTATTTCACCTCCCCAAGAGGTGGTAGCTATATCAGCGGGAGAAGCTCTCTGGTCAATATAAAGTTGACTACACCAGGGGTTAGGTCAGTATAACTACATTGCTCAGGGGTGTGGACTTTCCACACTCCTGAGAAATGCAAAAGCAGCAAAGACGAAGTGGGTATTCACCCACGAAAGCTCATGCTCCAAAACGTCTGTTAGTCTATAAGGTGCACAGGATTCTTTGCTGCTTTTACAGATCCAGACTAACACGGCTACCCCTCTGATACCTGAGAAATGCAGTTATACTGACATAAGTCTGTAAATAGACCAGGCCTTAGACAAATGTCATGGCATCTGTTACACTTGGGGCATGTTTACAAGCTTTTATTGGAAACTGTGGAGACCAGAACCGTGTTTTCTATTTTTGAAATTAAGCTGAGGTTCTGATGTCATCATATGACTTTGGAGAAGGGGACCTAGGTATGGTCCTATTGCATCCAAGCCTTAATCCAGTCCTGGTCTAGTGGATATCAGAGCACCACATTACAAAACACAATACAATTTGATATTATTGTGCTGAAGACAGGCCTACCTGCTGTGTGCCTACCTCAAGTCAGTGATAATTGAGACCTCACTGGAAATACAGGGTACTGAAGGTCAAAACAGAGCTCTTTTGTACCTGGTTCTGACTACTCTTGTCCAACACTTACTTTTTATGTTCATTTAAATAGTCAACCAACAAATGCAGTGGGAGAAGTGACTTGATTTTAGGAAAACAAATTGCTAAAATCTAGGCATTTTTACTGGCAACACGCACTTTGCTTTAAGTTATTAAAAATAAATAATATTCCTTTCAGTGTATGCTTTCCTATGATATGCCACTCAGTTCACTTGATAGCAATTAATAATGGGCAGATCTCACAAAATACAGATAAGCATCCACAAATTCAGGGACCAGAATCTCAGCTGATGCAAATTAGCCTAGCTTCATTGAAGTCACTAATAAAGATGGCTTTTTATAAAAGCTTCACTTGGGTCCCTTTTAAAGTTAGCTAAACTCTTTTGAACTTCACCAATAGATTAAGTCTGAGTTTTGGAAGGAGGTTTTTGTTTTATCCAGTTTGGTTGTCTTTCCATAAGAATAATCTTTTTTTTCTCTGCAGATACAAAGCTGTTACGGATGCATGCTCTCTGCAGCCGGACATTGACCTATTACCATTTGGCGATCAGACAGAAATTGGAGAAAGGGTAAATAAAGAGATGGTAGTTTGTATGACAGCCTGGTTTGGGTTTCACATTTCTAGCTTGCATTGAGCTACAAGCCTGTTAAACATTCATAATAGTTGTATTTATTAATATTTATTGTAATTCCACATTAACTTGTACGCCATCATAGATATTCATGAAACCTAGCAATCTAAGAATCCAGCTACTCTAAGCTAGTCAGCATTATCATGTACTCCTTAAGGCACCTTAGCCTAGAATCAAATCTTAGGTATCCAGGTATAAATCTGAATAACTCTGTTGGCTTCTCAGACCAGAATCTAGCCCTGTGCGTTTATTCTTTCCGTAAGTGCCGTGGAGCCCCTGCATTCTTTTTATGATACATCATGGAAAATGAAGTCATTTAGGAGACTCAAGAAAAACAAGGGGAAGGATTCACTCCTGATATGACTCCACTGTGTTCATTTTACACTGTGACCCTGATTCTCATTTATACTGTGGCCACTCTACACCACTCTGGAAGGGTAAAGGGGCTTTAAAATGGGTGTAAATGTAATGTACACACAATCTAAGCTCCTTCACACTGCTAGAATGGGGCCAAGTGGCTCTTAGTGTAAACAAGAATGAAGTCCTGTGTCTACATTGTACTCAGGAGTACAGAAAAAAAGTCAAGATCAGTGCCACTTACCTTAATCCAGTGGGAGTTTTGCTTCCAAGCTCTTATATTGATACAGTAAACTTAAGTATTATTAAACTGACTAACTGAAAAAAATCAGTTTTCCTATAAAACACCTTTTAAATAGCTCCATCATGATTTTTATTTTTTAATTCTTTTAAATCTACCGGGGTAGAGAGGGTGGAGTGGACAGGGGCTGTTGTCCCCTGCAGCTATTGAGAAGGCTCTTTTGTACACAGTCTTCCATGTTTTCCCAGCCAAAGACAGTCCTAGTCTGCTAGTAGAATAACTTTATACATTCTAAGTTATTTGTGATTAGTTTATATGAAATTGCACTAATAATAACAGTTTCTTTTTCAGGAGGTTATACACTGACTGTATTCGTTTACCAACAGGAGTAACCTTATATCCAACACTTTGAAAAATTCTAAGGAAACTTCTTTGGGTGGTTTAATAAAAACTTGCCATTTTTCAATGTCTTGTCATATACAAATCATTTTGTTTATTCAAAAGACACATTTTTATGACCTGTTATATTCACTAGGGGATTAATTTAAGTGGTGGCCAACGACAGAGAATCTGCGTAGCTCGAGCACTCTATCAAAACACCAACATGGTTTTCTTGGTAAGATTTTTTTTTAAATACGAAGTATGCAAACTTCACAATAAAATGTCGCCCCTATATTTAGCTTGCCTACAGGGACCCATATCTACTTTTGAATCCATAAGGCAAAGACAGGAAAAAGAACAAATAAATAATGACCAGAAGCAGTAGCACAACACATTAGGAGGTTGGTGAAAGAGGGTCCTGTAGTTCAGTATAAAAAGATTGGGACAGGATTCTTATGCCCATACTCACACTGAGTACCGCACATCATCCCACTGAAGAGTCTTTTTCAAGAGTCCAGGGTATCACAATTTAACCTTTTGTGGGGAATAAATGGACTTGGGGTTTAGCAATGGAATACATGGCCTTTCACATCTCTGTTTCTACTCCCAATTCAGTCTATATTGACGATTTCTGAAAGTCATCACCCATGTGATGGCTGTTTGAGTTCTGGGCAAAATAAATTGGTGGACTCATCTTAGTTCTTAGAGGACAAGTGTTCACATAAAAAACTTGTCAACACAATTGTCATCCTTGCTGGTAGAGTCAGTGGAGAGAGGACAAGGACTGAAGTCTGAACTACTCTCTCATCCTTGCAGGTACTCTCTCCAGGTGGAAGTACAGGCATATTAATGAGTCAGGTTAGAGGAAGCTTGCATTGGCAGTGACTCTGCTGTATCTGTTCTATAGAACAACAGATGACATCAGTTATCTCTTGAGATGGCTCGGGTCTAAAGTTTGAAGCTGGATCTGAATTTCCCCAAATTTTGGGGGAGGGTTCCAAATCTGGTGTTCCAGGTCAGGTCCATCTCTAGTTTCCCTGACTGTCAGTCCGGGATCAGCACTAAATTAACTCAGAAATAGAAAATAAGCACACAATGGTCATACTGGGTCAGACCAAAGATCCATCTAGCCCAGTATCCTGTCTTCTGACAGTAGCCAATGCCAGGTGTTTCAGAGGGGAAACTAAAAAGTCACAAGGAGAATCTGAGAGATTTCCTACAGGCTTAAGAGTAAAGGTTTTATCTTTCTTATTGTTTTCCACTTTTGCCCTCTCACTAAAGATGATAAAGATTAGCATTAGGGCAACAGATAGTACTTTAGTAATTACAGCTGTTTGCTTTTTTAGAATAGGTTAAATGTTTAAAAGAACAAAATAAACAAACTCTGGTACATACTGTGATGGGTTGCCCCCCTGTAAGATGCCACTTAATGTACGGGGATACCACTGAGCCCGCCTGTTCCGCCAACCTGGGCCCCCTTTGCCCTGTCTTGCTGAGGCAGGCTCTTAAACCTCCTCTAGCACACACACAGGCAGGACCACACCCACCTGCAGAAAGACACAGACACTGAGATCAGCTCTAGGAAGACTCAGCTCAAGGGACTTGCCCCAGCACTCAGGTGCCCCACTCCCTTGGAGTGCAGGCCCAAAGGTATATTGTCTTGCGCTGTATAGAAAAATCTGCACAGCGCAAGCTCATAAAAATTTGCCCTGTCCCTCAATATAAAGAGATATATGCACACCTTCTTGCTCCCCACCAGCAAGATTTGAATTGCACAAATTGGGTAATGTTATAAACAAGAAATAAGTTTATTAACTACAAAAGGCAGATTTTAAGTGATTATAAGGGATATCAAACAGAACAAAACAGATTACTAAGCAAATAAAACAAAACACACAAACTAAGCTGGATTCACTAAAGAAACAGGTTACATAATGCAATTTCTCACCCTATATGTTGAATTAGGCAGGATGCAGAGTTTCTGTAGCTCAAAGTTCCAGTTATTTCTTCTTATAGACTGGACCCCTGTCTCAGTCTGGACTCACCCCTGCCTTTCCCTTCAGGTTAGTTCCCTTGTCCCTTCAGGTTTTTTCAGCAGTTCTTCTTAGGCAGGCAATGGAGGAGAGAACCCAGATCAGCCCCCTTCCCAGCCCTTAAAAAAGATTTGTTTTATCCCTACTCCCTACAGTGGAAAAGTACCAGCAGTGTTCAAGGGAGTATTTTTCATCAGGTGACATTATCACCTTATGTTGTAGTGTCAATGCAGCATCCAGGGAAGCACCTTAGGAATGTGGGAGATTAGCATAATCAGAGTTCTATTGTCCTTCTTAAATGGGTCATTCAGGAGGATTGCGGGCTGTCTGGTAGGCGTTCCCCCCAAGTACATATGCTGTTGTAATTGTTCATAGTCAATATTCCTAACTTTAGGTACAGAAATGATACATACATATAAATTGGATAGTCACATTCATTAAATTATAACCTTTCCAATGATACCTTTCATGAGCCATCTTGCATAAAGTATATCTTAGTTATGCCATATTCATATCATAACCATATTTCTATGAAAAATATGGGGTGTAATGTCACACATACCCCTCTGCCCCATTTTTTCTTTTATCCAATTGCAGGATGATCCATTCTCTGCACTGGACATTCACTTAAGTGATCACTTGATGCAGGAAGGTATCTTGAAGTTCCTTCAGGAAGACAAAAGAACACTTATTCTGGTGACACATAAATTGCAATATCTGCCACATGCGGACTGGGTAAGCGGGGAGCCACCACTTGCTAGTTTGTCACATTGTAAGGACAAGGGTCTGATATCCCTTGGTGGGGATATAGTTAAAGGCAAATCTATAGTGCTTAAAAAATTGTTCTGCTAAGAGCCATCCCACCATCTGTTCTTGAAGTGGGCATGAAGCTCCTACCTCTACATTCCACATGTAGGTCTGCAACACTGAGTGACATGGAGTGAAAAGCATTTTATTTGAACTTTACTTCCACTTAATCATGGACAAGTAATTGGCACATAGCTTATAAATCAGAGCTGCTTAAGATCTTTGATTGAAATGTGCTGTACAAACAATTATTCTATTATTAATAATTATACCTTGTCCTCTTTCGTTATGTCCACAAATAACTATTTCCTGAAACAGTTTCATTGTAAGATATATATGTTGACAAAATAACTTTTAAAAGCTATTGATAAAATGTGCAGCCATTGGGTACAATGAACACTGAAATTAGCCCAGTTTTGAGTTAGAGCTCATTCACATTGAGATCTGCTGCATAGTTCCAAATGCAGTGATTATGTGTGATGCAGTAGGGACTGTCTGTGTGGGGAGTGGGAGAGCAGGGGAGGACTTTAGGGGATGGACGATGCCAGGGCCTGTAACCTGAGCTAGGTAAGGGAGGGGAAAGGTCAACACCTTTGCCCGGGAAGGGGACAAAGGAAGGGAGTGGCAGGAGGGAAGCAGTTTGAGTTTGGGCTTGAGGCTGTGTGGGCGGAATTCAGGGTATCCTAGCTAGGATCCAAGCACCCTGAAAGCCCAGAAGGACTCGGTGGAGGGGTCCTGACTGTGCCTGCAAGCCCTGCTGTAACCTGTGTTCCTGTTGTCCAATAAACCTGCTGTTTTACTGGCTGGCTAAGAGTCACTGTGGGTCCCAGGAAGAGGGGTGCAGGACCGGACTTCCCCACACTCCGTGACATTATGTCACATTATTGAGTTGGCCTATTGATAATCCTCCTTTCTAGATCATAGCTATGAAGGACGGTTATGTGCTCAGAGAAGGGACATTGAAGGACATCCAGACCAAAGATGTTGAACTGTATGAGCACTGGAAAACTCTGATGAATCGCCAAGACCAAGAATTAGAAAAGGTAATGACAGTGGGACCAGGGTGCATTGTAGCAAAGTATTGCATCTTGAATGTTGATCCATGTTTGTGTCCATTCTAATGGATTTAGGGTGAAATTCTCCTCTCAAGTTGATTGATGGGTGGAATTCTGCACATCAGTAGACCTCATGGGAGGATTTTAAGCTCAGTGACTTAGTGGTCTGGGCTTTTCAAGGAGACCAGAAACACAGGCTTCTGTGTTACCTCTCTGCCTTAGCAAGAGAGAACTTTGCTGGAGCTTAAACTGTATTAGCTCCCTGCCATACCAGTCTGTCCACCTCACCAGCAAACTCCTCAAGGTTCTGCCAGTCTAATCCTTGCCTCGTAAGTAACATTTAGTGAACCCGAGTTCCCCAGAGACGTCTCCTTGCAGTGTCCAGTGCTCTCAGTGGACTCTCACACAAATTATTAAGTCCGCTATCTCCAAAGAGACACTTCACACACACTAACATGTTAGCCCAGCTGAGGACACATTCTTCACCTTAATACACAGCACTGAGATGTTGATAATAAAAGTAAGCATATGTTTATTAATAAAGAACATAGATTTAAGTGATACTAAGCAAGAGTAATAGAGGCAGAAATGGTTACAAATAACATGAAAGTAAAACATGCTTTCTAGAGTCTCAAATTTAACAGATTACAATACTGGTCTCAGGCAATTTCTTAGCATCTTCAACCCATATGGTTGAAGGATCCACCTTTCACAGATTTCAAGAGTGTTGTCCTCTTTTGTCCCTAAAGTTATAAAAGGTTCTCTCCCCTTCTTTTTATTGTCCACTAAACCTTTGAAATATATTCTTTTGAAGTGTATCTCCAGGTAATGTTTTCTCCCCTGCTGCTTGTGCTCCAGGAAGCTGATGCCATCCTGTTTTCCTCATTCTCCCCTCAATTTGCTTTTCTGGTGGATTCAGATGCAAATAAGCTTCCATTGTCTCTGGCATCACCTTTCTTAGATTAAAATGATGGCACTCACAATAGCTTGGGCTCTCAAGTTAATGTAATGTTATAGGATATGGAAACTGACCAAACTACTTTGGAAAGAAAAACTCTCAGAAGAGCAATGTACCCAAGAGAATCCAAAGCACAACTGGAGGATGAGGATGAAGGTACATTATATCTTTTCAGACTGGGTAGACTATAAACATGTATCATTTGCATGTATCCACATTCTTAATATATTGCTAACTGTTCTTGGCAACAAGATAAGAAGATGTTGATGACATTTACTCCTTTGGGCAATAAGAGTAAAAGTCCAATACTTTAAGCTATTTAAAATTAGAGCTTTTGAATGGATTCTTAATGGAGTTTTGCAAACAATGTGCAGGAATAAGGATAGAGGAGAGCTAGTTAGAGATTTACTATGCTGAATTTTCTGGAGATAGTAAAAGAGAAATGGAAAAAAAAGATATATTAAGAAATTCTGGGCCACAGCCTCAGCTAGTGTTAATCAAAGTAGCTCCATGGAAGTCATTGATGTTATGCTGTTTTATACCAGCTGAGAATCTAGCCTTCTAGTTCCAGTTATGTCACATAGTTATGAATGCCCCCACTGATTCTGCCAATTGAGATACCTCAATACAAAATTTTTTGTTTAAATTAGAGATGGAGCCTAGGCTTCTATTTTTGGATCTGGATTTTTCTAGGTATTTGTGGCCTCATCATCCAAGTTACCTTTTTGTCTCCACAAATTTCTACATTTTTGGAGACAGGAATCCAGATCTGAATCACTTGTAAAGTTACCTGGGTGGCTATAGGCTACTGGCAACAGGACCTATCAAGAACACTCCTGGGATGCTGGGGAGTCCCTCAGGAGAATATTCAGTTCTGGCAGCCAGTGAGATGGTGTCAGAGAGATAAAGGGACTAACTGAATGCTTCATAAGCTTAGTGGAGTACTGATTTACCCCAAGGACTCTCATTGACTGGCAGAGTTATTGACCGGATTGACTATCTAATTAATAAGTTCTGTTTGTCAGGCTGTTAATGCCTGTAGAGTGTTTCATCTGGCTATGCTACTTGAGGGATATAGGGTATTTTCTAAGGCTCATGATGGCAGTATGACTTGGTGGTTTAGTGATACCCTCCACTGCTTTGCTCCAGAGGCTGAACATGGCACTTCTTTAATATGTACAGTCTCCAGTGGTCTTGAGGGCAGAAAAACCCAGGTCTTCCTACACTTCTAGTTCTGGGATATAGCAGTAATGCCATGTCAGTAGGCCAGTCCCATAACCTGGGTACAGATATCTTCTTCCTTCAGTAAGTTAAAAAGAATGGGGATTGAAGGCCCTGTGGGAACATGACTATATATTCCAGCAGAACACCAGCATCCAACAGTTCCAAAGTTCTTAGACAAAACACATGGTTAAGGTGGTAAAATACATATCAGTAACTTCAAGGGTAACATTTAACAGGACACTGTGCTCTAGTTCCTTGTTATCCTCGTTCTGACAGTCACTCATTGTGTGATCTTAGGAAAGTATTTAAACTCTTTGTGCCCCAGCACACATGAAATTTCAACTTCAGATAAATTAATGACTCTCCATAATATTCAGAATTACTAAAGTACTTTGGAGACTGTCAGTTCAGGGCTGTCAAGTCAAAGGAAAGTTCTGACAGAAGACTCCAGGTCTACATTCCCCTCAAGTGTGCATAGTAGTACTGTGAGCTTCAATACTCTTGTTGCGTCTCAGAGTTAAATCTCCACAATGCAATATTTTCACAGCAGCATATTGTGATACATAAGCATGTTACAAGAGAGCACAACCATCACCTTATGTTGCAATGATAGTGTCCTTTTCTATGAAGATAAAGCTTGTAATGATTGCAGGTAGTGTTAAGGCAGAGCCCTGTTAAGCAACACGAGACAACTCTTCTGTATGGAATGCTTGGCAAAATTGTCTGTAGCTTCCCAAACAACTCATAAGAGCCTTCTCCCCATCTGATAATGTAAAGACAAGCTGAACACACCAGAAAAGCTTTTGGAAATCTTAAAACTAGTC
>NC_066617.1:127561921-127611201 GCF_025201925.1 Gopherus flavomarginatus
CACCCGCTAAAATCAGTGGAGCAGGACCGAGCCTCAAAATTATCCACAACAAAAACTGATAAAAGCTTTGATTAATTGTAACCTATTTTCTTCAGCTTTAGGCAGCACATGAGTTTTCAAAGAGAATTATCAATATGAAAATGTTGATAGCAAATTTTTGAATCAGGGTAAATTTATAATGATCTGTAATTCAAAAGCAATTTGATGAATTTCCATTACATGCTGCAGAAATGTTTTCCTTCCCCTGCCAATTTTCCAAACCAAAGTTGTAAAGGGCACTAAAATAGGTAGTGTGGAGACAGTGTTTTCTAGTGGGTAGTGCACTTGACTGGGCGACAGGAGATCTGGCTTCCATTCCTAACTCTTTCACTGACCTGCTCTGTGAGTGTGTCTCGTGTGAGTTTCTTGAGCTCTCTGTGCCCATTTTTCCCTTTATCTGTCTTGTCTTATTTAAACTTTTCAGAGACAGGGCTGTCACTCACTGTGTTTTTATACTAGGCCCCCATAATAATTTATAATGGAACTTGGTAGCAACCTTAGCTACAGAGAGGCTACTGCTTTTCCTTTATATGCCCCAGCCTCTTTAAAGATTCCAGTAAATTCAAATGGCATTCTTAACTGAGAATCACAAGCAAATTAGTGGTAATAGTGGTTTCAAATTAATATATAACATTGTAGTATAGAAAGATATGACTTGGCCATTCCTACCTCAAAGAAATAAAGCAATGGATTAAGTGGGATGGTGCATGTCTAATTCAAAGCTCTGGTTTCTTCCCATAGTTTTATATAAGGGAGCAAAATCACATGCTGGCCCAGATTTTCAATATTGAGTGCACCCAATTTTCCCACATGCACTACTAGTTCCTGTGCACAAGCAGGGGAGATGTTACATGCACTATGTGCCCAAGTCTCTTGACCCATGCGTATTCACTGGGCATTGCAGGTGCAGATGGTGGGCATTCGTGTAACTATACATTCTTTTTCGTGCACAGTTCTGAAACTTTGGGTCAGCAAGAGACATCTTTTATTATATATTTTGAACTCCATTTAATCCCTAGTTAGAAGATCTGTTTTCTTGTGCTTTACAATAGAAATGAGGCTGGAGGAATACTATTGTATCGATAAAAGTCATTCATGTGAAACAAACTGCGAAAGAATAGCTTGAGCGTGTATTCAAACAGCACTTACCCTGGCGTCCTATCTGGGCACATGATCTCCATTAAGTTTTAGGAACATAAGTATTTGTGGTATTTCCTGTAACACTTTCACCCCTTATAATGTTTCCCACTACATTCCCCCAAAATTACTTTATATTTTCCATTATAAATTGGTCATACTGCAGCGTATTTATTATCCAAACACAGGCATCAAATTTGCCTCTCCATGGAATAACATTCAGTACCGAAGAGTAAGCTGTTGATAGATTATCTATCAAAATACACCAACACAGTAGAATTTTATTAAGGAGGGTAAATATCAAATGCTTTGACCCATAGTCAAACATACATGTGCTATTCCCAATTACTACAGTGGGAGTTTTATGTCTATCTGAGGACAAAATTTGTCTCTATGTTGGAGCAAACATTCTAGTTGCAAGAAAGTGGATTTGTAGGCCTATACCCTCAAATGGATTATTTGAGTGGGTTATTACTCAATGACTGATTGAGGAAATCTGACTGACTAATGAAGAGGGCATTAATTCTATAGAAATGCTCTATACCTCCCAACTGAAATGGCAGCATCAGTGCTAGAACAAAAAGTCTATACTCCTGCATTGTTTTTCTTATTCAATATATAGCAGTAATAACAAACATTATAAGGTATTTCTGAAGAATTATTGGCCAATGGATGTGGATTCTTACAGATAAACAGGCACATGTACTTTACCTGTGGTATTCACATCTGGCTTAATTTTAGGCTAGGCTAAAGGCTTCATGGTTCAGGTTCAATGATGAATCAGACTTAGGGCAAGAGTTTGGATTCAGATTCAACAGCATCTGAATCTCACAAAGTTCTCTCATGAGAATTCCATGAATCTCCAAGATTTCTACCATCTTGAACGATGGAACTATCGTGACACTAGCCATTCCAGTGAAATTTTGGCTGAAACAAGATAGGACTGGAAAACAGATCCCTTCCAGGTTTGGATTTGACCTCAAGTCAGAATAGTAAAGATGGCTTCAATTCAGGATTTCTTCAAAATTCTAATAGATGTGAGATTGCTGTGCTAGCTCTCCTTTAATATAAATATATTGTTGTATAGTCCTGATAAAAATGTGTACTGTAAAAAACTACAGTAAAATATCCATTAAAAATGTTTGCATTTCATTTGCTTCTTGGTCCTGACCTGTTCTTGCTTCTTATACACCTCTTGTTTTGTTTCTCTTGATCACAGGGACCTTCAGGAGCTTGATGACAGCACCCAACTACCTTTACTCTGTCATTTCTCAGAAACAGCTGAAGGCCTCACCACCATCAGAGCATTTAGGTTTGTAAACATGCATTTACTCTTCAGTGCCTAATCCTTCAGAGCAGTGCACAAGTCTTGCAAATAAATCAGGATGTTTGGTTTTTAAATGAGCAGCTCATCTTGGTTTATTTGGCATCTTATAAAATCACCAGGCCTACACAAATCCAAATACCCTTGCCCCGCCCCCTTCCCCAAGGCCCCGCCCCACCAGACCCTTCTCCGAGGCCCTGCCCCACTCATTCCATCCCCCCCTCCCTCTGTAGCTCACTTTCCCCCACCCTCACTCACTTTCACTGGGGTGGGGCAAGGGGTTGGGGTGTGGGAGGAGGTGCAGGCTCTGGGCTAGGGCCGAGGATTCAGAGTGTGCGAGGGGGCTCCAGGCTGAGCTTGGAGCAGGAGGTTGGGGTGCAGGAGCAGATGCAGGGTGCAAGCTCTGGAAGTGAGTTTCAGTGCAGGAGGGGGCTCAGGGCTGGGGTAGGGGACTGGGGTGCAGGAGGGGGTGAGGGGTGTATGTTCTGGCTGGGTGTTGCTTACCTCAGGCGGCTTCCAGTCACCAGTGCAACGGGACTAAGGCTAAGGCAGGCGCCCTACCTGCCCTGGCCCCATGCCGGTCCCGTCCAGCACATCCCTGCAGCCCCTTTGGGGAACAGGGGGCTCCATGCGCTGCCCCTGACTGCAGGCACCGCCCCTGCAGCTCCCATTGGCCACAAGTCCCAGCCCCCAGGGGCTGCAGGGATGTCCCATCTGCTTCTGGGATCAGCATGGAGCCAGAGCAATCAGAGAGCCTGCCTTAGCCCCACTGCACCACTGGACTTTTAGCACCTAAAATATCCTGCTTTGGCATCAGTAGCCTCCGAGAGATAGAGCCCAATTCCAGGAGACTCCCAGTGAAACCAGGAGGATTGGCAACACCACAGGCCTAACATGATAAGTGAGGAGCAAGCTGAGCTCTACTGTTAATTCAGTGTTGATCTTGGACAAGTCATTTGTCTTTGCTGTGCCATAATTAAATCATCTTGCAAAAGGAGGACTGAGCATTTGTATTATTTTATTTGTTTATTTTTATTCACACAGCTAATGAAATGGCACCTATCCATGGCTCTCGGTGCCCTGGACAGATTTTTAAAAACCCCATCTAATTTGCAGTATCAATCCTTGTGGAACTTCTGTGAAATTAGGGATGACAGCTTTTTCAGTGTGTGGCACTTAAACTTTCAGAGGTTTTGTTCAAACAAAAAATCATGTATAGCCAAGATTTCAGTGGAATGCTCACCATTTGGGGGCTGATCCTGCATTATATGTACAGCCAGAACTCCCATTGCAGGATCATTCCCTTTAAGGAATGAGCTATCCATTTAGATACTTACAGGCTTCTTTACACAGGGACACTCAGGAAAATTAATCCGAATTAACAAAAGATGTGAATTTAAAGAGGATTAGTTAAACTTAAATAAAACTTTGTGTGGACACACTTACTCAAAATTAAAGTGGCCTTAATTCAATTGAGCTTAATTCACTTTGAAATTGAATTAAACTAAAAATGTTGAAAATTAATTTTTCTGAGTGTCCCTGTGTAGACAAGCCCTTAGGTATTTATGTGATTCCCATTATCTGAGTGCCTCACGTTCTTTAATGTATTAAACACCCTGCAAGGTAGGGAAGCATTATTATACCCATTTTACAGATGGGGAATAGAGACAGAGAGAGACAAGATGTCTTGTAAGGAAGTATGTAGTAGTGCAGGGGACTGAAGGCAAGTCTTCTAAGTCCTAGACTAGTACCCTATCCACTGGACCATCACTCCTCTCAGATAATTTTATGGGTTTGTAGACCTTCTTGGCAGGAAGTCTTACATTTATGATAGTTATGTCTTTGCACACTGTCTCTGCAATTGGATTTACTTCAAATGTGCTCCAGAAATGAGTCATATCATAAGAGAACAAACAGCAGATGTTAAATCATAAAAGAAAGGATGGGTCACTGAAGGATCAAGAACATGCTTGAAAGCAGAAAAGGTCACTGCTGGACTGGATAATGAAATGATTATTAAATTACTATATGAGATTAAGCCACAGAATCAAAAAAGATACAGCCACTTTGAGGAGCTGAATGATATTAGTAGTCATTCTTACGTACAAGACATTGACAGAAACTGCCACTGGTCTTATCAATGGAAAATAGAAAAATGTCGTCATTTTGTTTGAAACGTGACCTCTTTTCTTTTTAAGGTAGATAAATGTAATATATACACAAAAGGTACAGAAAACGAGTGACTATGTAACCGCATTCCAAGAGGACTCTTCAGACTTCCCAAGGCATATATATGTTTTCCAATTTCCATTAAACATGCTTGGCTAAATTCTATTCTGAAACGCCCTAGTGGCCCCATCAAAATCCTAACTTGATTACCACCGAATACTAAAATTAGTGTAATTTGTACTCATCTTGCACAGCCATGGAATTCCAAATTAATGTCAATTGCACTATGTTACTACTTAAACATGCTTTTTGACCAAATTAGACCCAATATGGAACCTAGACCAGTGGTTCTTAACAAGAGGGTCCCATACTCCTGGCAGTATGTAGAGGTCTTCCAGGGGATACATCAACTTATCTAGATATTTGCCTAGTTTTACAGCAGGCTACATAAAATGCAGTAGTGAAGTCAGTACAAACTAAAATTTCATATAGATAATGACTTGTTTATACCGCTCTAAATACCATACACTGAAATGTAAGCACAATATTCATAGTCCAATTGATTTATTTTATAATTATGTGGTAAAAAGAGAAAGTCAGCATTTTTCAGTAAAAGTGTGCTGTGACACTTTTATATTTTTAAGTCCGATTTTGTAAACAAGTAATTTTTAAGTGCAGTGAAACTTGGGGATACACCAGACAAATCAGACTCCTGAAAGGGGTAAAGCAGTCTGCAAAAGTTGAGAGCTACTGACTTAGACCACCTTTTCCATCACTGCTGAATTTAGTCCAGATATTTTCATTGTAGTTAAGATTCTTTAGGCAGAATTTGGCCCAGTATATCTGTTTCCATCAAGTAAGGTGATAAGCTAAGGAGAGCTCCATCCAAAATACTGACTTGGGTAGGTGGGATTCAGAATGCCATGATATCCAACCTACGTGAACATGAGAACTGCCATACTGGATCAGACCAATGGTCCATCTAGCCTAGTATCCTGGCTTCTGACAATGATTGGTGCCAGATGTTTCAGAAGGAGTGAACAGAACAGGGCAGTTTATTGAGTGATCCACCCTTTGTCATCTGGTTGCAACTTGCAGCAGTCAGAGATATAGGGATACACAGAACATGGGATTGTGTCCCTGGCCATCTTGACTAAGGCTATGTCTATGCTGCACTTTCGTTGGTAAAACTTTTGTCTCTTGGGGGTCTGAAAAAACACACCCCAGATGGACAAAAATTTTACCAATGACAAGCAATGGTGTGGACAAGCAATGGTGTGCACAAGCAACAATGTGGACTGCGCTTTCCCGCTGACAAAGCTATCGCCCCTTGTTGAGGGTGGTTTTATTTTGTCAGCAGGAGCTTGTCGGCACGAGATGACAGACTTATTCTCGTCTTTTAACCAGTTATATTGCACAACATCCCCTGGCAATAAGTTCCACTGGTTGACTCTACATTGTGTGAAGAAGTACTTCTTTATGTTTGTTTTACAACTGCTGTCTATAAATTCCATTGGGTGACCACTGGTTTGTGTGTTATGTGAAGAGGTAAATAACACTTCCTTATTCACTTTCTCCACATCTTTTATCAACCTCTATCATGTCTCCCTTCAGCCTCCTGTCCAGACTGAACAGCCCCAATCTTTGTAATAATATCTCCTCATATGGAAGCTGTTCCATACCCCTAATCATTTTTTGCCCCTTTTTGTACTTTTTTCCAATTCTAATATATCTTTATTTGAGATGGGATGACCAGAACCGCACTCAGTATCCAAGGTGTGGGCATACCATGGGTTTATATAGTGACATTATGATATTTTCTGTTTTATTATCTATCCCTTTCCTAATGGTTCCTGACATTCTGTTAGCTTTTTCTGACTGCTGCTCTGCATTGAGCAGATACGTTTCCCTTGAGTTAAGCCCACCCCATCATCAATAGAGCTTAAAGGGATTAGAGATCAAAGGATAGCAGGCCAGGGCCTCCTTAGAAAGCTCTCAGCCTTGCTTAGCAGGCCACTAGGTTTACATAGCCCCCAACCAGACCACACTATAAACTTCAAGTGAGCAGGCACACGGCAAGCAAGCAAGCACACAGCCAGTGAGAGACCAGTGATTTGCTAACCACCACAGTAAATGGGGGATGTTTTCTCACTCTATTCCATCATTCAGTGAAGGTTCTTGCTCCTGTGACAGTAACAGTGGATTGGGAGAAAAATGGGGAGGGATGCTACAGGACTGGCAAAAGTCCTGTTGCTTTGGCAGCAGAAGAGATGTTAGGTAGTGCGACCAAAGCCCTGCGTTCAAAATGAAGTACTAAGTTTTATCCATCCGGATGACCTGCTAACACAGTAGATCGAAATTTAGACCTAGTGTTGCAATGTGCTGAGTGCCTTCTGAGTACAGTACCCTCACCTCATGTTATCTTCAATGGAGGGTAAGTGTGCTTAGTGTCTTTCAAGAGGAATTCAGCACGTCGCAGAATCAGTCCTTTTATTTTAGAAAACCAAAAGTAGGCTGGGGATGACAGGGACCAAGGGGCAGCCCTTGAGAAGCTGGAAGCATCAGGTTGGAAGGATCATATCTGGTCACTTGAATTTTCCACAGCCCCTGGTGAGAATCAAAGCCATTTCATTTCATTCATCTGTTTCTCCCTGTCAAACCAGCCTTCCATTTCCAGCGTCTCGGAGCTTTCTCAGCAAGCTAATGTTTACCTATTACTCCATTAGTCACCCCCTACTTTCTGAGTTCATTATGTACCGGGATGAAATAATGAACTCCTTCAAGTAGTTTACCACAAAGCACCGCAGTTAAATTAGATTGAGATTTCAGTGACCTTTCCTGTTTGTCGTCTGACAGGATAAAAGTCTAGGAATGTTCAGAAGATGAGTTGAATTTGGATGAAAATACACAGATTGAGTGTGTCAGAGTTTCCATTAGGAAAATGGAGGTTGCTGCCAAATAGAAAGACACTAGCAGAATATTCACTGTATTTTCACCCCTCCCACTCACTGCTATGACAGAAAGTTTTTTGCCTACCACAGTTACAAAATATGAAATATAACCAAGAAAAACACTGGGACAACTGGGAAACAGCAAAGATGGCCTTCAATCATCAGTGTTCTAATCTTCTCACTGCAAGGTCCTGAACTTTTAAATGCCAATTATTTTGAAAATGGAGGGATTGCAGTGGTAAAACAGTTTATGAGCTGTTGAGTGAAATTTGGCTATTTCTTTAAGTGATAGTACTTAGGACTTGAATAAGTAGTATGTGAAGCAAGAAATGGCTGCCAGGTTGGGCAAGCACCAAAGGCCAGATGAGCTCTGATAAATCACAATAAATCCCTTGAATTCAGTGGAACTAGACCAATTTACACCAAGTGGGCCATGCCCCCAAAGAGTAATTGTGAGGCTTACATAATCTACCTGTCTTTTATTGAGTATTTTACTGATTTCTAAACACCATTGCTATTACAGAGGAGGGAAAACCAATTGGAAGCTGAAACATCCCATTCGCTTTTGTAATTTAGAAATGATTTATTATTCAGTTTTTCGGACATTTTGTGGCTGTCTGAGGAAATGGCTGAGGTAAAGGGTTGAATGGCGGTGGTGTGTCAATCGGCCTAATACATGAAAGGCACTGGTTGTGTTGAAGGATTCATGCAGTTGGCTTCTCAGTCAGATTTTGGCTGAAATGTGAAATCTCTGCTCCACCCTTGCTCCAGGGTGTAGTAATTCGCTGTTGGGTTATCTCAGTTGATTAGCATTTTGGGAGGAAGAGGGAAGCCAAGGCTCTGCCTATTCCCTTCCCCATCCACCTGATTTTGTGAACAGTTGTGGGTAAATAATGCCTGCTTACTGCTGCACATCCGGTCTGATTAACCAGTGCAGGGATGTAAAAGGAATTCTTACTATGCTTTATGGACATGCACTCTGACCCACAACCCAACCCAGTGATACCATTTGTAGAACAAGGTACTGCCTAGTGTGAGTAAGGTGTGCTTCTGAGGGGAGAATTTTGTCCTAAGTTTGGTAAAAGACATAAGTTCAGGAAGCTGTTGGGTTTTTTAGAACAATTCAAGGTTTTGTGCATGTGTGTTATAATGTAACCACTTTGCTGTTTGCAGGCATGAAGCCAGGTTTAAACAACATATGCTGGAACTGACGGACACAAACAACATTGCCTACTTGTTTCTGTCAGCTGCCAACAGATGGCTGGAGGTCAGGACGGTATGTACAGTTTAGTCCCTGCTATGGTTTTGAAAGCAAACAGAGACTTTGCCTGATGCACAAGGCGAGATAATAGTTGAAATTAATCTCACAATGAGATATAACAGTTTTGTGTACAGTGATCCTTAAAATAGCTCAGAGTTGTTTATATTATAGCAACAAGATTTTTTTTTAATTTTTTTCGGCTTTCTTGGCTTGAGGTAAGAAAATACAAGGCTCCTTCATACTTCAGTGTTGGGATCTTGATTGTTCTGAAAAGAGTGAAACAGAAAATCTCTACATAATTTTGAAATAAGACTATCTGTTCACAGAAATAAGTTCTACTACTGTGCAACATCTGAGGCCCTGCCCAAGTGGAAACTATTTTCAAAGGGGCTTCGGTAGTTTTGCCAACTTTGCAAAAATTCTGTTTTTGGTTTTTATGCCACCTTTCATCTCTCAGGACCCCAAAGCACTTCCCAAATGATGTGCCCAGGCCTGAGGACCTCACTCATAGCCTGATTCTGCCAGGATAGCCTTCAAAGTCCATAGAGCCAGTTGTGGAGTAAAATACCGTTTGACTTGAGTAAAGATGGCAGAAGTGGGCCCTGAGTAAGGGCCCAGTTCTGAGGTTCAGTAAGAGTGGGGATTTGGCAGCAATAAGCCCCCAAACACAGGGTCAGATGCTTGGCCCTGATGTAAGTTCTCAGTGACTGGGACATAAGCCTCCCTCCATATTCATGGTCTCCATAAGAGTCAGACAGAATTATTGCTCCCTCCCTACTCACTTAGCATTCCAAAGAAGGGCCAAGGAGCAGGCAGGCCCATGTCATTCCCCTCTGTGCCAGAGACTGTGGCCTAAGCTTCATCCTTGGAACGGTTTAGTGTCAGGTACACTTCACCTGCATATTGATATCTCCATGTGGCATTCTGCCTCCTTGGACTCCCTTGAGGCAGCGCAGTTCTGCTCCATTTCTCACTTTGGACAGGATCTGGCTCTGAGTAAGATCTCAGGGTTCAGCTCTGTACAGTATCAATGAACTTCAGTGATGCCTCATTTGTACCCAGTAAAAGAAAGATGAAGTTAAAGGACAAAATCCAGCCCTGGTAAAGCTGTCGTAATTTCCATTAAAATCTCCTAATGTTGGACTTGCTGAATATCTCTCTTCTATCAGCTCTTTGGGATTTTTAAAATACTGTGTGGAAGAATGCAGGCAAGAAATAGCTAATTTGGCTAGCTATACCATGCTATACCATGTGCAATGGTATTGTTATCACACAGAGCCATATGGGTTTCAGAGTGACTGCACAGCTCCTATTCCAATAGCTGATGGAGACCCAAGTGTACTGTGCAGAAAATGCACTTTCTTGCTATGGAGATTGGGTTAGCGGCTACTATCATCTTCACGTTAGCATTCCTACAAGCAGATTAATTGAGCAGCATTCATTGCAAATCGTAGAGGGAAAGATGGTTGGCTAGAAAGAGGAGAAAAATCAAAAGAAAATGCTGACTCTGAAATGGCATGGGAGAATTGCAGTGGCGATGATAGAATTTAGGTATCAATGACATGACTGTGTCCACAAATCACATCAGGTACCTAGAAATCTACAGTTGATCATTTTTATCTGAAGTCCTGACACAAACTGCAAAATTTGGATAATCAATTTAGAGGATGGATTGAAGCTTCTTTAAAAATGTGAGGAATCAGGTTTTTATCCATCTTTAAATATCTAAAGTTCTACAAAACAGAAAGCAGACTGTACCTTTTGGGTGAAGTATTCTCACTCCAAATGGGACAAGTAAAATTTTCAGCTAAAATGATGAATATAAAATACCTCCTTTTTTTCCATCATCCATCCATCCATGAGTTTTATACTGGTCCCCATCACTCTAGTAACTGAGGAACTTCCACATACAATAAATAGCAATAGTGAAGTCCCTAGTCTACTTCATGGAGTTTCTGGCACTTCTTCCAGTCTGGGATCAAAACTCTGCTTGGGGGTTGGGACGAAAGGGGGTATCAGTGTCATTTTTATGATGGAATGGATTTTTCAAAGAAGAAGGTTGTTTTAGTGACTTGTCATTTTAGATGCCTGCTTTTTGCTGCTTTATTTGAGGCACTTAAATGGGTCTGATTTCCAGAAAGCACTTGTCCTTTGAATATCAGGCTCCTTCAAAGTGTCTCATGTTGGGCACTAAAAATGACTGGTTCCGTCTGAAAACTTAAATGTCTGAACTGAGGGCAAGGGAAGTACAGAAGAAGATGCTTTCTGATATCATAAGGCTTTATTTTGTCACTGGACTTTTCGTCCAACTTGTGTTATAGGATCTATCTTTTCTTTTCCTTCCTTCCTTTTTAGGACTATCTGGGTGCTTGCATAGTTCTCACTGCAGCTGTTACGTCCATCACCTATGGGTCCAATTCTGGTCTTCTGGGCCTGGGTCTCCTGTACGCACTGACGGTACGTACCAAAAACAAACATCAAGAAACTTGAGACCAATCTACTAGATTTAAGGTGGTTTTAAAAATATAGATACATGGTTATCTTCCAACTTTCTTAATCTCGAAAGAAACAATCTTGAAAATAATGGATTCAGGCCAGAGCTGAGTGAGTTCAGGACAACTTGGACTTGCTTCAGGTTTTGTGAGCCAATTTAAAAACCAAAAAGATTCCCAGGACCCGTGTGTTCCCAAGGATAGAAAGAAAATTAGAAGTGCATACTAGCCCTTGTGTACACTTTGTTTTGCACTGTACAATATTGTTAAAGCTGCGTAACGTGAAATCTGTTGTAAATGACGATCCAACAGATCTTGCAAAATCAGTGGTGATGTCTCCACATTTTTGGGATCAACCAGATGCTAAGTACTGTTATATTCAGAATTGTATAGGTGAGTCCCGACACCGAGACACAAGATTGGGGTTGGAGTCTCGAGGGTTGGGAATGGAGTGGTTAGATGTGAAGTGTACTAGTGAAGGAGATTAAGGCTGCGGGTTTGTGCAGATTTTGGTGTCTATGGACCTGCACAGTTTGTTAGCCTTCAATACACACTACAAGGTCCATCTTTTATTCCTTCCTTGGTAAGAGATGGCTGGAAATGGGTAAGAAAAGGGTGGGATTTTGATGGGGTGTATAGGAGGAGGTTGGTTAATTCTTGTTTTAGCAAAAGTTATTTAATTCGATCTGGGTGACAGATGGTTCCGTTGATAGGTGTATTTTTAAAAGATTGTCAAAGATGCCCAAGGTATGCCAAGAGCTTAGGATGGGTGCTCTTATATTGTTGAGAGAAAAATAATTGAATAAATTAATGGAAGTGATAGGAAATAAGCCACAGGAGGAGGAAGAGTCTCATGGATGGGGTGGTAGAAACACGGGTGGCTCTAGGCACCAGCAAAGCAAGCAGATGCTTGAGGCAGCCCATTTGCAGGGCCAGCAGGAATCCAGCCTGGGAGCTGAGAACCAACAGGGGGCCCTGGGAGCTGTAGTTCCTTGGTTAGCTCCCTGCCTATAGAGCCAGCCCTGGAGCAGGGAAAGAACTACATTTCCCAGCATTCCCTTGGCCACTACCAACAGGAAAGGGAGGCAGAGAGAGTATGGCAGCTGAAACCTCATGCTGCAGGTTGCTGTGAATGGAGAGCTCACTGCTAGAGTGGGTTGGCACTGTGAATGGGGAACAAGGAGTAGAAGGCTTTGGCCAGATATCCCCTTCAGAAGACATCCCCAGACTGGATTAGGGATACTGGTGTGACCTCACCTTGCAGCCCCCAAAGAAATAATTGGGTGGACTAAATGGACAGTGCCCCTCTCTATCTGAAGCCTAGCAAGGGAGGTACATGGATCCCACTAGAATTTAAAATGAAAAGTAAGGAAGGGAGGCTCTACTGGACTTGGGCAGCTTTAGAGACAGTACCAGGCATGTAGGAGGATTTCCACTTTTGAGCCATGGAAGCAGAAATTGACTTTTCCTTTCCAGATTTAGCCAATATTCAGAAAGGGAATCTAGCACCTGCCTTCCAGATTTGAACACCTCAAAATTCAGGAGTGCTCAAGCTCAATTTGGGCAGCTGTTACTTCATTTCTCCCAAATCAAATGTACTGATCCACTGTAATTTGCTGTAGAAAAAGTAGATAAAATTGAGCAAGAAGAAATGTTTCCCAGGGATTTTTAGGACTGGAATTGCTATTTCAACAGCCATTGCCTTTTTTATTTTTTTTTTTTAAGTTTTTTGTTTAAAAGGAAGACAATGATATTGCATTGGCAAATTCCCCATAGAAAGAAAGAGTGGAACAAAAGAATAATAAAGATACCTCAACTTTTCCTCATTTATGGAGGACGGTCTTATAATATGCATCCAGATATCCTCCAATCATACAAGCTGAAAATTGTTCCACTTTACTGCAGTTCTGTAACCATATGGGAACCAATCCTGTCTGTGTTATGACCCATCCTGGGAGCAAGTTACCAGTGACCCAGGGATGGGGCAGGAGGGTGCAGGTGGAGAGGAAGCCCAGGGCTGGGGCAGCAGGGTGTGTGTCTGAGGGGGGGGCAGTAGTAGGGGGAGAAGAGGGGAGCCCAGAGCTGGGGCAGCATGGGGTGGGGGAGCGGGAGAGAGCCCAGGGCTGGGATGGCAGGGGGATGTGGGTCAGGGGAAGGCCCAAAGCTGGGATGGCAGCGGGGTGTGGGTGGTGGGGGAGGAAGAGCTCAGGGCTGGGGCAGCAGGGAGGTGCAGGGGAGAGCCCAGAGCTAGAGTGAGGGCAGCCAAACTTTTTTTTGCTTGGGGCAGCAAAAAACCTAGAGCCAGCCCTGGGTAGAAAGCAGGCTGCAGTGTGCCATTTATGTAGCACTCGTGCTAGGGAGGGTGGCTGGGAGCCAACTAGAGTGGGAGGAATTGGGTGCAGGTCTAGCACCCAGGCTGGGCTTGGTGGTAGGCTACCTGAAGCATCAGCAAGCGAATTCTCAGTGGCAGCCTTAAAGGTGGCTTTAAATCCCTTTTTTATTGCTGTATCAGCACAAAGAGGGCTTATCAGTGGCCCAGGAACTGCTCCAATATGTTAACAGCACATTCAGAAAATTCCTTCTAATGCTGTTTAGTTAGCAAAGATATCTGGAAATTCTGAGATGTCCATTCAAGGTTTGTAACTACTTTGTATTTGCACTATGCATGCAAACAAATGAGAAAAAGAGTCAGCTGCTAACTAAAGTTTGAGACAACACTTAAAAAAAACCTCTTAAATAATCTCTACATTGTTACCTCCCTCTTTATTCCCCAGCACATCACTTGCAAAACTTTGGCTGTGGTTCAATCATTGGCTACCCCACTTGACAGGTTTTCAATCGTTTCTCTTTGGGAGCCCAAATGTGATGATGTTTGGAACTGGATGAGAGCAGACCGCTTACACTGCTGCTCCCTTCATAGCTCATAATCATAGAGCCAGTCCCTCCCGAGTGCATAAAAGCATCCAAGTTCCTGGCAGTTACACAACCTTGATGCAGATTTAAGTGAAATGCCAAGCTCTCTGAATGCCAGGCTTTTATATCAAATCTGTTTGCAATTCCCCAAGCAGCAGGTTTTTCCATAAACACAGTAAACCTCCAGCTTAGAAAGCTGAACAAAGTTACGTGTCTAAATGGCAAGAGAATTCCTTCATGCTCTTCCTAGGATTACTCTGACATTCTTGACTACTGCTGAAGACTCTTGATTGACACTAAAACTTATTTCAGTGCAAACTATTTACTATAAAACTCTATCGATTATTTGTAGCAGTGTTTGTTCAGTGGAAAGTGAGTGGAATTAGGAATTTTGTTTTTCATAAACTTTTTATTTGGCAGATTAATCCCGCTTTCATTTTTGCAAACAAACGGCAAGGTATTTCCTCACTTTTCTGGGTTCATAGGATCTATTTCACAGCCTATGGATTGTCTGTGAATTTAGCACTATAGAAATGAACACCTAAAGTTCAGTTCCTAAAACTGTATTGAGGCTTCTCAATAAATGGCCTAATTTTCAAACAAACCTACTTAGCACCCAGCAGCTCCCACCGAGGTCAAGCTACTTATTTAAGCACCTCAGTGTGGATCTAGCCCCCTAACTTTACATAGCCATTTTATAAACCTCAAGCTGTGATTTAGTCATTCTTGGTTAAGAATAAATTCACCTAACTTATGTTATTTTTTTTCTCACTCTTTGCTGGATGACTGACATTTTGTAAATGCGAGAATAAAAAAAAAAAATCAGCCTGCAAATAACTTTATGGCATGACTCGCTTGCTTCTGCCTCTGTTCAAGCCCACATACAGCTCAGAGTCCTTTTGCCAGTAAAACACCTCCTGCAATTTATTTGCAATATTTGTTTCCACCACCCTTACACACTGTACAGCCTTACCCCTACAGAGGCCTGAGCTTCTGAGAGAGAGCATAGATGCATACACACTCACTCTTTCTGCTTCTTCTCTCTCACTTCCTTCCTGTGCCTTTTGCATCATCTGCCAAACGGGCTAATTAGCCTCTTAGTTCTCCTCAGCCCATCAGTTAGGCACAGCTCTTCATAATGAAGTCTACTCTAGAATAATTAGAGTTGCAGTGACCAGAGCACTAGCTCAGCTGCTGTTGCTGAGACCCTCTTCATAAACATGTAGCCAACAATGAATCTCTTTGCTCATGCATGAATGCAGGCATTCAGACAAATCATAGCACCTCCATAAACAGAAACTAGTTGTCTAAACAGTGATGGAAAAAACAAACACAAAGGGCTTGAATATCACCAATCCAAACTGCATGTCAGATTTTTGACAACAAATCTATGAATACATCTCCTTCTTATTTGAGTAGCTCTAAAAACTAGTTTACACCCCCCCCCCCAAAAACAGATGACCTTGGAGGGATTTGGTATTTTTATTTTATTTTCCAGAGCCGTGTTATTGAATAGAAAGTTTTAACATTATGTTTTATTCCCCTTTTATAACTGTAATATCTGTTGCTGGTTTTTATTTTTTGCATTAACAAACTTACCTGAAGATGATGTATCACAGAACAATATCGATATGCTACTGGCATTCTTTGCAGAAAATAAGACTATATGTAGTATTGTAGCTATACAAAACTATATGTAGTATTGCTAAAAAAAAAAAAAAGCCCTATACACAGTGTGACAAAGTTCCTCATCTGCCTTGGTGGGTCCTGCACTTATAGGCAGATTTGCTCACCTCACAGATTCACAGCAGCCCTCAGTTTGGCCACTTTTACTAGTGGCTCAAACCTGCTGTCCACTCAGCTAACCTCATCACTGGCCAGCATGGGGGAAACAGAGAACAATCCCCACAGTGGGAAAGGGATCTGGCCTGTCCCCGACCAATTTAGACCTTCCCTTCTGGTCAACTCCTCCTGTGTCCAATCAGGAGTTAGGGGGATGGGGGGGAACCCAGGCCACCCTCTACACCAGGTTCCAGCCCAGGGCCCTGTGGATTGCAGCTGTCTACAATGTCCCCTATATCAGCTGCATGACAGCTACAACTCCCTGGGCTATTTCCTCATGGCCTTCCCCAGCACCTTCTTTATCCTCACTGCAGGATCTTCCTCCTGAAGCCTAATCACACTTGAACTCTTCACTCCTCCAGCAGCAGCCCTTCTCACTCCCTGCACGCACACACACCCTACTAAGTCAAGGGAGGTCCTTCTTTAAACCAGGTGTCCTGATTAGCCTGCCTGCCATAAGTGATTCTAAAAAGTTCTTAATTGGCTCCAGGTGTCTTGATTAGCTTACCTGTTTTAATTGGTTCTAGCAGGTTCTTGACTGCTCTAGGGCTGCCCCTGCTCTTATCACTCAGGGAACAGAAAATTGTTCATCCAGTGACCAGTATATTGCCTTCTACCAGATTCCTGTACCCCACTGACCTGGGTCTGTCACGGCAGGTATATTATAGATAGTGGTGCAGCTCCAACAGTCTGTTCCTATAGCAGGTGATTGGCAGACACCACAGATTTGATTGGTTAAATGTATTCTCTCTACACACACACACACACACACATATCATACATCATTTGAAACCTTACTATGTCCTCTTTAAGATGAGGTATGACCTAGAGCTGTCAAATGGTGCCATTACCATAGAAACAAGAAAAAGCAATATTAAAATGACCACTTTGAAATATTTGTATTTCTCTGTTAGTTTAATATAGCTGTGTATTATTTAAAGGGATAAAATTAGATTTCTTTGTGACGTCAAAGCATCACAACAACAATCACCAGGGTAAAGCAAAATCTAATAATAAATAGGTACAGGTCTCATTGAAATGTAATAGCACTGGCGACATTTCTAGTCAACATCATTATCATCATCTTGTTCATCATATGATCTCTGCTGAGAGTACATGAGTTACCACAGTCTTCATTGCCTTGGTATCTATTGGGTTTCCGGGAAGTGGGCGGGCAAAGCCTGCCCACTGCTAAAGGATCCTCCCCCAGCCTAAGGGGAGGACCCACAGGACCACAGAACCCACTGATTACGGGGGACCACTAATAAAAGAACAGGGACAGGAGTGCGGTCAAAGGGTCATGAGAAGGGAACCTGACGGGGACACAGAGCAGAGAATCCCGGACAGCGCCCACTGCTCCTCGAAGGCGTCAAGGGAGCCAGTGGACGCCACCCAAAGGAACTCCGCCCGGATTCGTGAATGGACCATGGAGCGGAAACAAGCCCCACAGTCACCGGAGTCTCCGTCGGCCAACCTCCTCTCCCTGGTCGTGTAGATGGCCTTTTTAGCCAGGGCGAGGAGGAGGTTGACCAGGAGGTCCCGGGACTTCGTGGGGCCACGGATAGGGAGTGCATAGAGAAGGAGGTGAGGGGAAAAGTGCAGCCAGAAACGTAATAGGATGTTAATGAGGAGCTGGTGTAGGGGTTGCCTTGGTATATGCACAGTTCTATGCAGACAACAGACATAGTTAATTGTGCAGCAACCTCTTCTGGTACAGGCACAGCTAAGGAGTTGTAGAAGCTCAGATGCTCTTGGGCCCTTGAAGACTACAGGAAGTAGTTCATCATCCACATTTTTCGATCCATGTTGCAATGGTAAACCAATATGTGGTAGCTTTGACCAATAATAACCACATTAAGGTGTTGAAATTAACTTTAACAGTAAAAACTGTAGTCACAGGCATGTTGCAGAGTAGCAAAAAGTGACTCACTCATTTTGGGTACCATTGTTTTACTTCATTTGCAGGCTTGTGCAACCACTTGACATCTCCACGTCATATCACATGTAAATGTACATAAAATAAGCCTTCAAATGATATGTGAGGTGGGTGGGTGTAGTGTTGGTTGATTAAACTCCTAAAATATGGCCCTTTTTGGAGAATTGCCTATAGCCACTTGAAACTGCAGCAATCCCATTATTTCCAACTGAAAAGCTTTTTATTTTCTATGGTCCTCCGCTTTCTATATTTTTCTTCCATAACTTAAACAACTCAGGGAGCTGCAGTCCTTACATTGCTTTAGGTAAAGAGTGGGAAAATGGTCTAATGAATGGGTTGGGGGTCATGAACAGCTCTCAGGGGCTCAGCTCACAACCACATTCCCTTTCTTTATGGCTGGATGGTGGAGGGGTCCCATAATTTATGGCAGCAAGGGTTTGAAACAGTTTTCTCTTGCAGGCAGGCATTTTGGTATGGAAAAAGAACAGAGCTGGTTTTAAAAAAAAGAATTAAACTTATTTTTGACAAAAAAATGGCTTTTCAACGGTAAGGAAATTTTCATGAAATCAAATGTTAGCTGTCCAATTTAAGGTGCCTTAGGTACCGTAAGTTGGGGACCCACAACTCAAGGTACTTCAAATCAATGGCCAGTTTGCTGGAGGTAAAATGCTTCTGTATCTCGAAATGGGGATAACAGTGCAGAACACTACATTATTGGGACACGATACATTAATGTGGAGGGTGGGATGGGGGAAAATGGAGACAAAAGGCCTGATTTAGCATGCCACTGTACTAATTTTAACCTGGAGTAATTCCACTGAAATCAAGCCCACTGCGGTAAATCAGGCCCAAGGCTTCTATAAACATATCAAACCCATATCCAACAGCGTAACAATTTACCAGACAAATCATGTTTGACATCTTTTCCCTTTCTCACTCTGTGATGCAGATAACCAACTATTTGAACTGGGTTGTAAGAAATTTAGCTGACTTGGAGGTGCAGATGGGCGCAGTGAAAAAAGTGAACAGTTTCCTGACTATGGAGTCTGAGAATTACGAAGGCACTATGGGTATTGTACTATCATCCTTTTTATTTTCTGTAGGTACCATAAAAGCAAGCCCATTTCATTTCTTCCATTCATGATCATGCAAAAAACACAGAGACCTTGGGCCAAATTCCATTCTTATTTACATACAGAGGCAGATTAGGGGTTTGTGGGGCCCTGGGCCAGACTAAGTAGGGGCTTCTCCCCACCTCTTCCACCTGCATTCTCCCCCCACCCCACCTCAGCACTCCTGCCAGGGAAATGGAGTCATGGCACGGGGCCTTCCCACACCTGCCCGGTGCTCCTGTCGGGGAGCTGGGTCAGGGCATGGGGGCTTCCCCTGCTCCCCAGAAGGAGTGCCAGGCGGTTGGAGTGGATCAGGGTGGGGAGGGTGCCTCAGTTGGCTGGGGCCTCTGGGCACCGGCCCCGCTGGCCCAGTGGCTAACCCGCCACTGTTTACCTGCGTGTACTCTCAATAACATCGAGAGTACCGCACAAGCGAACCCGCTCATCCTGTGTGTTGAGATCGGGAAGCTCGGTGCTAATGGTCCTGTGCTGCAGTTCTCAGCTGCATTCCAGCACTGGCGGAGGGTGCAGTCTCAGCAGGTGCCGTCCTGCCTAGCTCCTTTCGAACAGAATAAAGAGAGGATTCCTAATGTGCTTACAAATGGATGCATGGCAAAGGGGAAAGCACAATGAGGGTGACTTAGCTGTAGCATTTGCCTTTGTCCACTGTCAATATTTAAGACCCTTCTCAAGTCCCGAAAGACTGGCCACAAGAGGGGGAAATCAAGATTGAAGATTTGTGTGTCCGATATGAAAATAACCTGAAGCCTGTTCTGAAGCATGTCAAGGCTTACATCAAACCAGGACAGAAGGTAATGTGCCATCCTCACTTCAGGCTGATACCTTTGTAGCAACTTTTGTCATTTGTGGAAACGAGGACTCCTCACTAAAGATAGCCCATTAGTAAGAACAGCATCTAAAATACTTGAACATATAGATGTGCAAACAGAGCCAACATTTTTTGCTGCACCCAAAGGATGGCCTTGTGGCTAAAGCAAAGGGCTAAGTTGGGAACCTATGTATTTCCACCTTCCTCACAGATTTCTTGTGTGGCACTGGGCAACTCATTTAACATATCTGTACTACATTCTATCCCATCTGTAAAATGAGGATGAGTTAGACTTACCTATCTTGCAAATGTTAATATTATTGATCATTTGTAAAGCACTTGGAAATCCTGAAGTGGAATGTATTATATACATCTCTACCTCGATATAACGCTGTCCTTGGGAGCCAAAAAATCTTATTATGTTATAGGTTAAACCGTGTTATATTGAACTTGCTTTGATCCACCAGAGTGCGCAGTTCCACCCCCCTGGAGCACTGCTTTACCACGTTATATCCAAATTCGTGTTATATCGGGTGGCATTATATTAAGGTAGCGGTGTATATGGTATTATAATGCCATATAATATATTAAAAACTATTAATTATATTATTATAATAATCATTATTATAAGTGCCGGAAGCATCATCATCAGCAATTATTGTGATATTAGATATTTCACTTTTATATTGGCTATAAAATATTTAATACTGCCTTTTTGAATTGCCTTTGGTGGGTAGAAGAGAAGTCCCTCGGGCCCTGATGCAGCAAGGAACTGAGGCATGTTTCTAAATTTAAGCACATAAGTAATCAATGGGACTACTTGCATGCGTAATGTGAGTCGCATGTTTAAGGGCCTTGCTAAATCAAGACCTTGGTGGGCAGGCTAACCTGTATGTGTGGGAACAAGAGTCACCATGACCAAGCATCTGATCCAATTTATACCGAGTGCTCAATATTTTGCTCATATCTAGCACCTTAAACCCATGGACCTTGAAGCAGACATTCACTCCTGATGTCCCCTTAAGAAATGCACTGGTGAATAGAGCATGAGACCATGGTTACATACATGTCCCCATCACCAATGGATCTGTTAGCAATGTAGGCAGTCATAACTATCCCATCATTGTGCTCCCCAGCATCAGTAGCAGCCCTCATACAAATGCTCCTTGCGGGAGTGCACACTACGGAACCCTCTCCCAAATCCTGTGCAGCCGTATGTTTGTCCCTTTGTTTTTAAGTTGGTTTGGGGTTTTTATCAATATGGGTTAAATTTTACATTTCCTTACTGGGTCTGTGAGTTTAGTTTATAATTCCCTTCTCCCCAAGACTGACTTCAGAGCAATGACAATTTCCTCTGCTTTGCAGGTTGGGATCTGTGGTCGCACTGGCAGTGGAAAATCATCATTGTCTTTGGCTTTCTTCCGAATGGTGGACATATTTGATGGTTAGTTGCTAAGGATCCTCATTAGCACCTATTATAGCTGTAAAATGCTACCCCGTTCCCTACTCCAGTTCTTCAGAAGCAAGCAAGCAGATGTGAGGCTTATTTCTAGGCTTAATGTCCTCTCAAAACACTTGTTTTGGATCAGGTGTATTACACTCAATTCTTCAAAATTCAGAGCACCTTCTGGCAGCAGCATTCAGTTCTGCAGGAAGTGCTCAGCTCATCCTAGGATCTGGTACTATGGTCTGAAAGAATAATGTACTGAGTCTAGATGGGCAGAGAAAATATGTTACTCTCTGATGCCCATAGATTTTCCCCCACAAACTAGACATCTGCCAGAACTGAACGTGGTTCAGTGTGAGTAAAATAGAAACAGGTGTTCAATAAATGCAGTTTCTTGATATTTTTCTTTTATTGTGGCTCCCCACTGTTACAATACAAGCTGTCTAAGGATGCCGATGATTTTGGAGGCCCCTGCAGTACTCTTATTCCGAAGGCATTCCATCATTTTCACCCAGAACTGATTATATATCCAGAATGTCTGCCCGTGAAATCTAGTCAGATACGAGAGGATAAATACATCAGCTGCTCTTAGTTTAATTCACAGGTTTATGCCCATCTTTTCCTCTCCATCTCTCGTATATCTCCTTTCTGCCTGTCTTTCTCTTTTATTTCTCAACTCTTCCAGTATCTCTGATTTTTCTTTCTTTGGAAAGCATTGACTTTCTTCTCATATTTGCTCGACTCTTTCATAGTCTCCCTTTAACTCTCCATTGTCCATCTCTCTTCCTCTCTCCCACGTTAGACTGTCTCTGGTCACTTTGCTCCCATCTCTTCTGTTCTCTGTCTGCAATCCTGGCTTCATTAAACTCATCAGCAAAGCTCCCATTGACTTCAGTGGAGCCTGGATTTCACCTGGATTTCATCCTCTGTGTCCATCTTGCTTCCTCATTCTGTTAGTTCTTTGCACTCACCTGTATTCCATGGTGGCTTCTCCCCACCAAGGATCACCAGTTTTCTGTTCCTCTTTGGGAGTTCACTTCTTTTACTCTTTTTTCACCCACCCTCTCTCTTTTCTCTGGCATCCTGCCCTAATGTCCTCTTCTTCCTCTCCCTAGTTCCCATATTTCCTCTCTGCTCTTCCCTGCCTGTCCTGCTCAGACCTTGTCTACACTACCAGGGTAAGTCAACTTAAGTTACACTACTCCAGCTATGTTATTCACGTAGCTTAGGTCAGCTTACTGTGGTGTCTCATGTTGGATTGATGGGAGACACTCTCCCATCGCTTTACCTTACCCTTCACATTCCGGTGGAGTACCAGAGAGCGCTCTGCCGCTGATTTAGCAGGTCTTCACTGGACACACTAAATTGACCCCTGCTGCATTGATCACAGCAGCGTCGATCCCTGGTAGTGTAAACATGGCCTCAGGCATCCCCATTTCCTCTGTTTTCTTCCCAGACCTCCCCAGATCATCTTGTTTTCCCTGCCAGATTATGTTCCCCCATTCATCAGTCAAACCAAATCCTCTTTCCCCACTCCCCCCGGCCCCAAGAGCCTGTCTCCTCCTTCCCAGACTCTCCACTTTGCATGTGGGGTGGCAGAGGTGGTTAAGTTTATGCTGTCACAGCTGAAGGTCAGTGATCTAATTTTGCCCCAGTGAAAATGTAAGATAATCATATTTTAAACAGTATGGAAGAAATCCTGACCCCATTGAACTTCAAGGATGTGGGTGATCCTGCTGCAGTCAAGTTAAGCATGTGCTTATGTGCTTCTCTGGGTCAGGGCTAGAGCATGCAGCACCTTGCAGGATATAGCCTTTTATGGCTTACAAACTACAAGATGAGGAAAACTGGCAATAACAGATGGGCCGCTTGGAATTTCCATTCATTTTTCATGGCCTGGGTGAGATCTGGTTTTTCTAACTATTAGCAATAGGGCTGACAAGTTCAGTTTAGGCACATCCCCATGTTGGGAGCACCGTGGAGCTACACAAGAGCTCTAGGAGAAATTGTACAGCACAGAGGCAGTGTCTCTGCTGGGACTTCCCAGTGCAAATGCAGACTGAGTCTGATGGCTACATCCCTCATCTTAGTCTCTTATATACACCTGCCCCCCACAGTTCCTGTGCTCTGGGAAGCTTGTACCTGGCTCCTGTTCATGGACTTAAGGGGAGAGACTTCTTATGTTCGTCTCATCCTTTCCTACTTGCAGAACAGCAAGTCACAATCTGGCCTGTATTTTTTTTTCTCTAAATGCCAAATGTTGCCACACCTCACACACAACATGACAATTTTCCAGGTGAAACCCATACGCTCACTGACTTGATGTGGTGATGAAATCCCCTTTACGTTAGTGAGTATTCCAGCTGTTACATGCAGCTTTCTTTATTGGAATGACTTGCTGGGGCTGCAGGGTGATTAATACAGTTGTTCCCATTACTCTTATGGTAGCTGAACAATATGCTTTGTAATTCATCTCTTACCCTATCCTTAGATGACACTGATCTATGGAAACTGACACTAATGGGATTAAAATGCCTGAAAGCTGGACATGTTCTTAATTTACTCAGCCACCTCTTGTGAAAAAGTCACTCAGTTTAGATAAATCTTTCTAAAGTTCTAGGTGTGCGTTGATATTTCATATTATGGCTACTTGAGTGCACTGCACAAATAACCTGGCATAAATTTGAAACAAAGGACCCAGTCCTACTCTAACTGAAGTCAGGGGGCCCACAAGAGGCCAAAATATGACAACTACATTACCTCCTCTTGTTCTCTCTTCCTCTATTTGGCTGTAGATCTGAGAGTGCTCACACTAAATTATCTTTTTAATGGCATCATCAATCATGCAGCATGGAAGCAAAATATGTCCTTTAAGGGAAGAAGGAAAAAAAGACAAGAAAAAAGAAAGAAAGAGAGAGAGAGACAACGGTGCCTGGGCATCAATACGCCTGTTTTCCTCTGGGTTGTGTTATTATATTATATATTATATATGAGCACCTTCCACATGTTTATAGAGCCATAAACAGCTGAAGGAATGCAGTCAGTCTCAGACAGTTATGTTTAATCTTTTTGTATGCTTCTTACAAATAGTATGATGCTTGTGATGTCCTCACTTTGTGTGTCATTTCAAACAGGGAAGATTGTGATTGATGGAATAGACATTTGTAAACTGCCCCTGCATACCCTCCGTTCCAGACTCTCAATTATTCTCCAAGACCCCATATTGTTCAGTGGTTCCATTCGGTAGGTATCCATTCTCATTGTACGACCTTTAGGGTTGCATAGGAGTGTGCATAGGAGATGATACCACAGAAGTAGCTATGGGATGGGGTGATATGCAAGGGTGGGGACCTTAAATTCCTATTGGTGGTTCCACAATCTTCTCAGAGAGCTCTAGTAACATAATACTGCAATGTGGCCTGGGAATAGGCCAGGATGCTGGAATATGACAATAATTTCTGGATCTTTGTCACTCTTTCCCCTGCAGCTTTAATTTGGATCCAGAGTGCAAGTGCACTGATGATAGGCTTTGGGAAGCTCTGGAGATTGCTCAGCTGAAGAACATGGTCAAATCATTGCCAGGAGGTCTTGGTATGTTTGAACAAGGCCAAGTACCCATGAATCTATGCCAACCCATAAAACAGAGCCATATCTATATATAGCTAAAAAGAAACAGTTTGACTTATTGATGTATCTCTGTAGGACAAGGGGAGCGAACTGTACAATGCATTCCATACTTTGAGCCTCCCAGTAATGGATGTCAGGCACTTGGGCCCAGATCCTAAGACGTATTTAGATGCTTAACGTTAGATACCTAAATACCTTTCAGGATCTGGGCCCTGATGAATGGTCCAACAGTATACGAGAGAGAATGTACATGCTGTGCTGCTGAATGATTTTAGCTTTCTGCTTATTTCAGTGATATATTGATGTGGCACATCAACAGGTGGGGCGGGGGAACCAGTGGTCAAAGGATTAAAAGCTTTTAATCTTGCAGCAGCAACTCTCTGATTGCCAAATGAAGCTCCAACAGCTGTATCTCCTAATTGTGTCACTGACTGAGCATTTCCCTTTGCATTCCAGGTCTGGTTCATGAAGGAAAACCAATTATACACATTCCATATTATTAAAACATAACACTAGGCCTTCCCAAATATGTTAACTCCTTACCCCGTGATCATGTGAGATGGTCTGTTGTCCTCATGGTGATGGTTCCAACAGCTGCGTTCAGTTTCCTCAATACCACTTTATTCCAACACTCATCAGAGATGATATTCATTGTATTTTTCAGGGGTATTACTGATGTTTGAACAGCTCTTACATGGAGATTTTATTGTGTAAATTGAAAGTCATTTGTGATATTGATTTGCTCTTTCATTTGTATGGGCAACTGAAAAAAACCCTGAGACAACAGCATTTAGATGGCATAATACTTAAAGCTAACTATGTTACAGATGCCGTGGTAACAGAAGGGGGAGAGAACTTCAGTGTGGGGCAGAGACAACTCTTTTGTCTGGCCAGAGCCTTTGTTCGCAAGAGCAGCATTCTCATCATGGATGAAGCCACGGCTTCCATTGACATGGCCACAGTAAGTATATCAGTTACATTGCTGCTACTTGCTTTGCCTTTTAAGAGGCAAAAAGAAATTGGAAGTTGAGAACAAGAAGTTGGTACTGTCTTCCCTAGCTGTCATTCATGATAACTTGTTTTTTTTATCTTTCAGTTATTTTTCAGTTATTTTGTTTTTAATTTTGATTTCTGTGGTAAGGGGAGAGGGTTAAAGAAGAATCCTGTTACCAAGCTATGTTGCATCACGTCAATAAGCGTCTGCCACATAGACAGAATGCAATATACTGTACGGTTCTGAGTCTTTGACTGTGAAGGGCACATAGTGTGTAAGAGAACTGAATAACTGTTGAACCTTTTTCTTGACAGGAAAACATTTTGCAGAAGGTTGTGATGACTGCCTTTGTGGACCGCACAGTTGTAACGATAGCAGTAAGTATCAACTCCAGCAGATGCCCCTCCCCACTTTCCTCATTCTTGCAGCCGCTATATTTGCTTTTCACCAGTTAATTATTGTTATGAAAATAAAACTAAGACAGAGGCTCAAACCTGCATCTGATTCCACAGTTTTGCAAATAGTTTCTATCTGTAAGTGGGCCAAGTGAAAACTCTCAGATCTGAACAACCAGAACTTTGCAGTGGAGTTTGGCATCAGAATCTGGATCCCATTACAAATTTTCCCATTGAGCTTAATCTCGCTACTCAACTCAAATTAAAACACTGGATCCTACCACCACCGAAGTATGGGGCTAGTTCAAAATCCGGATTTGAAATTTGCTGCTTAGACCCATCGTTAGTTTCTACAACTGTAACATGAATTGTGACTTTAAAGGCTTTTCAGTACAGTGTCTCAAATTGGATTGTTCTCTCCCTGTACGCCTTTGTTTTATTATCATGTTTTTAAAAATTGAAGAGGTGGAAAATATTCAAATTTCAACAAAAAAACAAGAAAATGTTTTCAGCTAATTGTAACTTCCCCTCTTGTTTTTCAATCAGCTCTAGGTGCCAATGTATAGGCCAGGGCTTCTGTACATATGTAAGACCACTGCCACTGCAGGAGCCTCATGCACTCTTGTACCTTGGTTCCTCCTGTTCTCTGCCTGTAACTCTTCTGGGCTGTAATACTTTGGTCTAATTCTGTTTGTTGGACTTTGTGTGGAGGTGGCAGGGCACTGTTTAGTGCCCTGTGATGTAGAGAAAGCCAGACTATGGGCATGTCTACACACACACACTTTCTGTGCAGCAATCTGGAGTGTAAATCTACAGCACACCAGTGTGCCATTGTAACAGGGGGCTTGGAAGGCCAGGCAGCCTAGTGGTTGGAGTACTGGACTTCCAGCACTCTCCTTCTGTGATCAAGGTGCCTCAGTCTTTAAGGTAGGACAGGGTAGGGAGACCTGTGTCCTTCCACTTCTCTGGGTCCCAGCCAAGGGCCCTGTGTAGTCAACCCCTAAGTAGGGGATCTCCCAGTAGGGAGCCTGCATTCACTGCTCTGGGCACTTCCTATTGTTGCCCCTTCGGTGTGGTGCATGGCCCATACCCCAAGTTGCAGTAGTGGCTTATCTCCAGTAGCACCCCTTTGTGGACCCTGGGCAGAGTCCTGCTGCGGTCCCAGGTTCCTCCGGGCAGGTCAGCCATAAGTTTGGTGGGGTCATAATCCCCCCAAGATCTCTGCACTTTGGTCAACTGGTTCCTCTCAGGCCAGGTGCTCCTAAGCCTCTTTCTCCTCTCCTTTGGCCAGGAAGACGGTGCTTGGTTCCTGGTGGCTGCCTTGGCTGGCAAGATAGTGATCCTTCCCGTAAGGTAGGGAGGCAGTTAGCTCCTGCCTCTTTGCCAGTTAGCCCCAAACTGAGTCAGGCTCCCTCCTTTTCTCCCCCTTCCAGGTCTGGCACTGGCTGCAGGTATAATTGGGCGGGGCTAGCTGGGCTCAAAGGCTCTCTTTAACTCTTTCTGTGCTAGTGGGTGGTTTCTCTGCTTCATCACAATTATGCACTAACTGTCCATGTGAACCCTGTTGATGAGCACTAAAAGTTCCCTAGTACACTTTGACATACTGCTATAAACTCCTGTACATTAGTACTCACTAAGGAACATACAGTGTGCAGCAGCAGAGCCCATATGGACAGTTAGTGTGTGGTATGCTGGAATGCTGTAGATTTACACCTCAGTTTATCACACATTAAGTGATTGTGTAGACATGTCCTACTTGATCTGGTGCTTCCTTTTGGCCATAAACTCTGTGACTCTAAAATATACATATAAAAGAGACCTTAAAGTAATTCCACCCTGTGATGTGCTTAGTTGGCAGTCAGATGTTTTGTGTGTGAAATAAATTTTTGCTTCAACAGCTGTTTCACTTGTGTTGTCTGGGGTATGATAGATTGGTTAGCCCGTGAGATTGGAGTCTACTGGGTTCTGTTTCCAGTTGTAGCAGTGACTCATTGTGATATCATAGGAAAATCGCTTAATCTAGCTCATGTATAACGTGCTTTAAGAACCTCAGATCTATAAAAGCATAACACACTAGTAACAAATAAATTCCCATTCATAAAACTGTCATTTCAATTCATGTCTGATTTGTACTGTTTCTCTCACTAAAATACTGCTTGTCTCTGGCCTTCTGTTTTCCACATTGCTGTTTGGAGAAAAATAGCATTTGCTTATTTGGCTTTCCTGTTCTTCACAGAGCATTTTCCTTCAGTTGGCTTCACGTTCTTTCTTCCTTCCTCCTATTTTTTCTCCCCATCTACCTGTTCTTCTTTTCAGCACCGAGTGTCTCAGATCTTGGATGGAGACATTGTGTTAGTCCTTTCCGATGGTGTTCTAGCTGAGTGTGATTCTGCTTCAAACTTGCTCCTCAAAGAGGATGGCCTGTTCACCACTTTGGTGAAGACTAACAAGTAGACTCAGTCCACACTGCTCGCAAGACTTCTGGCTCTCTGGTAGTTACCTTTAGCTCTTTAATGATCTTAGCTCTGCTACCATTCTACGGCTCTGAGATGACAGTACAAAAAGCCATTTATTGCATTCTAGTACTTTCAAATGTTGTTTGTCTTTTTTAAGTCCGAAATCCTGCTTTAATGAATGCACTAATTATCTTTAACAGAGTAATTAGTCTAATAACATAGTAATACAAATTATAATTAACTACTTAATAAATAATTGCTTTTGAAAATAATATCTGAAATGAGTTGCATACGTCTGTCCAGATCTTGGTGGACATGAGTCCACATCACAAATGACACTTCTGGTGACAGTCTCAGAAGAGAGACCAAGGACTGAATTAGCCTGGAAACTGAACTACCATCTCATCCCTAAGGATGCCCTTCCAGACTGGGGTTGAGATATACTGGTAGGACAGCATGGGGAAGAACTTGCACTACCATTTTTAGTGTTCTTTGGTTAAGTGGTAGAGTTCATTCATTCTCCAGCACTGTCACACATACACCAGTGCTAAATTCACAAAAACAAAACAAAAAAATGCATTCAAAGTAAAGAAGCATAAACTCTTTATTCCCTTAATGCTATTGTTGCCTCTTGGACTTCGTGGAGGACACATGAGTCAGCCCAAGTGTAAGTGAACTGTTCCCTTGGGAATGGCTAGATGACACAGATTAGTGGTATAAATCAATGGCTCTCAACCCCTTCCAGACTACTGTCCCCCTTTCAGGAGTCTGATTTTTCTTGTGTACCCCCAAGTTACACCTCACTTAAAAACTACTTGCTTCAAAATCAGACATAAAAATACAAAGGTGTCCCAGCACACTATTACTGAAAAATTGCTGACTTTCTCATTATTACCATATAATTATAATAAATCAATTGGAATGTAAATACTGTACCTACATGTCAATGTATAGTACATAGAGCAGTATAAACACGTCATTGTCTGTATAAAATTTTAATGTGTATTCACTTCACTGGTGCTTTTTATGTAGCCTGTTGTAAAACTAGGCAAATATCTAGATGAGTTGATGTACCTCCTGGAAGATCTCTGCATACCCCCAGGGATACATGTACCCCTGGTTGAGACCCACTGGTGTAAGATTCAGCCTTGCCTGAAATGACAAGTCCAAATCACAACCGCATCAACCCAGCCCGCAATTCTCTCTCTGGCACAACAATTGGATTCCATGCAGTGTGTGTGGTTTTAATACAAACAAAACTCAAAGCCTCATCTAATCTGATCACAGAAAAAAACAAATGGTACAAAAGGCATCCCAAAGAGGAAAGTGTATATCAGTGATCTTGTACCTATATATAGAAGAGGTTATTCCTGGAACCATATCCACGAGTTTAGTTCCAAATGGCCAGTTCCATAGGGCCCAATCATGGCGAGTGCTGAGAATTTACTGAGTCAATGAGCATTGAGTATAGTCTGAATCTCTTAGAAGCTGTTCAACACCATGCACTGTGGGGCTCAATCTTGCGGACAGTCATGAACATGCTTAACTTTACACATTTGAGCCGTCCCATTGAGTTCCAAGGGGCATGTCACAAACAGAAAGTTAAGCATTTGCATATGTGTTTTCAGGCTCAGGGCCATGGTTGTAAAGCACTTTGAGATCCCTTGGGATTAAAGTTGCTGAATAGGCCCTTATCCAAAACTCACAGAAGACAATAGAACTCCTACCATTAACTTTACCAGGCATTGGACCAGGTCCTAAACGAAGGTTATTATTATAATGAGAATTTCTGCATGCTTTTGTTTTATCACAGCATCGGGTTCACACCATTCTGACCGCTGACCTGGTCATTGTGATGAAACGAGGGAATATTTTGGAGAATGACACACCAGAGAACTTGTTGTCGCGGGAAGACGGCCTCTTTGCTTCTTTCGTCCGGGCTGACATGTGAAGAGTCACTAAATCGCGTGCTGTATTTTTAATAGCTGATTTTTAAACAAATGAAATCCAAATATTTTCTATTCAGTGTAGCATCACATTAGCCTTTTTGAAGGTTTTTTTTCCTTCATGTTTCTATCTTTAAATAATAAAACCCATTGCAATCCATGTATGCCTCAAAGCAATAAAAGTGTCACTGTATCAAATACCATTAAACTCCCACACACACATTTACAACAGTTTGATTTCTTGGGAGTTTGGCACTTTCCTTGGGAGTCATTGTTGGCATTTTTCTTTCTTGTAATGAGCAAAAGCATTTGCTGCTTTTAGGAATGGCATATGTTACAGTGGAGCCAGTGGTCACATGGTTTAGTTTATCAAAAGAGCTAAAAGGCCTCCAGGGTATCCTCCTCTAGGAAAAAAATAACTACATGACATTTGGTGTGATCTGATGCATTCCAAAGACAAGCTTTTGCCTGCCAAAGTATCTTTGTAAGCCAAGGATAAAAATCATCCCTTGAAAGCGTAATGTAGCAGCATCCAAAAATGGAAATCCTCCTCTCCCCCCCACCCCTGCTTTAATTCATATGTGCAAGTTAGAATGCCATCTTTCAAGTGCTGCGGTGGTTACCATCCACAAACCTATCAGAGATGCTTAGCCTTTAGCAACCTTCCCTTATGTTAGAATGGCTCTCACTCTCTTTCCTATGCACGTGCGTTTTTTCATTACATGCTGGAGTACTGTCGGGATGAGGCAGGAATCTGCTCTTCCTAATTGCGATGGCAAGACAATGTCAAATGGAAGAGCTAGGATGTTATAAAGCAAAAAATGAAACTCAGTATTTTCAAAGCCTCATGTTAGGCTCCTAAATCCATGTTTGTTCTATGGACTCTTGAAAGTCAAAAGGTCAAACTCATCCCTAGTATAATTATATTTGCTTCAATAGGGTTACACTGGGGATGAATTTCATTCAGTATGTTAAAGACTCTGTATTAAGGTAAATACGGACTTGGAAGCCTGGCTGAAGTAGTCTGGTTAATATGTAAGGCTTTGACCTTGCAATTAGACAATCATTAGGAGCTATGCATCAATCTTAACCTTCTTGTGGTATTCTCTTATCATGGCCCTGTGATGGGTTGCGTCACAGAAACTCCCTCAAGACTGTCAATAGATGTGCTGGGATACCACTAAGAATAAACCCCCCTGTCAGAAAAGACTTCTGTCCACTCCTGTCTTGCTGAGCTAGACACACTAGTCGGCTCCAGCACAGACCAAGAGGCTGAGCCATGCCTCCCCTGCAGTTCACAGAAACTAAAGATTCACTTAGCCCAGGGGCTTCTCAGTTAACAGGGACTTTCCCAGGACCCACTATTCAGTCTTTCTGGAAGCCTAAATCCCAAATAAATCTGTTTTTCTCTGTATAAAGCTTATACAGGGTAAACTCATAAATTGTCCACCCTCTATAACACTGATAGAGAGATATGCACAGCTGTATTAATCACTTTCTCTGAGTTAATAAATATACAAAAGCGATTTTATTAAGTATATAAAGTAGGATTTAAGTGGTTCACAGTAATAACAGACAGAACAAAGTACGTTACAAAGCAAAACAAAGCAAAACACGCAAGTCTAAGCCTAAAACATTGAGAAACTGCATACAGGTAAATCTCACCCTTAGAGATTTTATATTCTCTCTCTCGTGGGTGGAAACCCCTGATGTTCAGGGAGTTGACATGCATGAGGAGCTAAGCAGTCACTTGGAAGTTAAGAAATTAGATTCTTCTTATATCGCAAGAGAGAGATGACAAGCTTCACATAAATTGCCACAGATCTACCAGGTCTCATTGTGTTATAGCTGCCGTGCATATTATCTTATATATACTCACCAGGGACATATGTTGAACTTTGCTTTTTTGTGTTTTCCATTGACGGAAAAGGATGCCTTTGCACTAGCATTCCCCATTGTTTGCATGGTGCTGTTTTATTTTTCTGGATTGCTGTATTAAGAATGGTACAGAAGGTATGAAGTATTTAAAATGAATTGTTCCAATTTTCTTTTAAGGTCTTAAATGTGTCCCCGTTTAGGGAGAAGTTCCCATAAACTTCAGAGTAGACATGTCTAGCTCTATAAAGATTTATTTTCTCTGTTTTCAGTACTTTTCCTTCTCTGCTGTGGGGTGCCTACTATCTCCCTTCATCCTCCTTCCCTTCCTTCCTATCTCCTTATACCGCCCCCAGCTTGAGACTCACTAATATATCCCTGCATGCGCTCTCTGGCCTCCCTCCCCTTCCTGACAGCTCCACGTCTTCCCCTCTTTCTCCAGCCTTCCTTCTGGCTGCCAGACATAGCTCCCCACTCCATCTCTCCATATTTATTCAGGCTTAATAAGTAAAACCAATTTTTGTTTTGCCTAATGCAGCCATAATTATAGCTGGGACTGCCTGTATGCTGCTAGTTGTTGGTTGTTCTTTTGGGGAGTGGGGAGCCTGATAATTACCTGGACTTGACATTTCAAAAAATATTGTTTGTGAATGGGAAGGTCACTTTTTTTTGAAAGAAAATAAATCAAGCCAGTGGAGCTGAGGTTTTCTAATTCCTAGCTGAACTGACTGATTTTTTCCCTTTGCCTTATACTCATTTCAAATATACACTGTTTGAAAGGGTTCTCTGCCTAATTACCCGCACTCTTGCTTTCCTTATTTTGTCAGGAAAGACCATTATAAAAGCTTGGACAGGTTTGTTGTGTAACACAGAAGTATCTATCAAGTTTCCTTAGCTGTGCCATTGGCAAATGGTAGTTTCTCTCCTCCAATGAAAGAACTGAAAAGAGAGAGCTCTTGGGATGGAAATCTTCATGAGGATCCCCTTTTCGAGACCTCCCAAGTCTTCCTCTCCAGACCCCCAAACATGTCTTGGCATGGGTGAGGTTTGTTCTCAGGTAAATGGCCTTTCTCAAACAATGCATATCCCTATGGATCCTGTGTAGAGGCCTGGCCTCCCAAGCAGGATCCCACTTCTAGCTCCCTGAGGAAGTGGCATCTCCCAGGATCACTGGGGTGATGTCATGGAAGGAGAGGGGCTACATAGAAATAGAATGTTCATTCACCTAGTTGCCATAGGCCCAGGCGAGGGACAATGTGCATACCTGTCCATCCTTCACAGTTCCCCCCCTCAAACCTCACCCCAGCACAGAATCCGGACTACACAGAACCACTGCAAATTCTGAATGAGGGAGGGTGATATGAAGCCAGCAGAGTCACCTCTTCCACGTGGACAGGCAGAAGATCCTTGCTCAGTCACCTCTGTGCAGGGATACACCTCTGTGCATGGATAAAGTTCAGGCCGGCCCAATATTTCATCTGTGTTAAATCAAGTCTCCAATAAAGCTAGGTACTAACTGTATGCAATGTCCCAGCAGTCCCTGTCTGCAGCCCGTCACCCTCTCTCTTCCTTAAACATTATATATTTTATACCTGTGTGATGGGGTGGGGGAAGGGAAGGAGAAATGTCTTTTGTTTTCTTCACCCTGTTTGTTTAGTGCACTCCTGTAGTCTTCTTTGATCAGAACAGCAGTGTACTGCATAGTACACACAGCAGTGAACTAGGAACCACTGCATTAACATTTGTAGAATGTGTTAGAAGTCCTTATAAATCAACCTCAGCCTAGGATCCAGAAAAGTCAGAGGTTTAGTTCTTACCAGCTAGGGAGAATATGTTGAGTGTCTAAAACCAAGATTATACACACACACACACACACACACGGGTTAACAGATCCAAATCACTATAGGCCAAGGGCCAGATTTTGAAAGGTATTTGGGCACCTAAATAGGCAAATAACATCTAGTGGGATTTTCAAAAGCACCTAAAAAGCAGGTTAGAGCCTAACTCTCATTGAAGTTAGTAGATTGGGTATCTAACCTGCTTAGGCACTTTTGAAATCCCATTAGTGCCCTATCTGCAGCGTTAGGGACCTTTATAAATCTGGCCACAGAGCCTCAGCTGGTCTAAGTGTAACTACAGTTAATTGATTAGACTCCACTGATTGGAGCTATACTCAATTACACTAGCTGACGACCTGCAGTGTTTTGGTCAGTTTCTCAAAAACTAGATTTTTAAAATATGGTTATAGGATTAATGAAGGGTAAGACTGTGAACCCCTTATACTTACTGGTGAGCAGCAACTCACAGAAGTACTCAACTGAATACAATGAGGCTACTGGTGCAAGGTGTTAGGGGTTCACCATCGGGCCATGAGGAAATGAATATTGCAGAAGATATTTGGTCACACTGTATAGTAAGACTTCATTTATAAATACAAAGTTACAAAATGTTTAACAGATGTTTTAATAAAGTGTAAATCAATTGTTGTAGGATTCAACAGGTTGCTTATATAAACATGATTTGTAACTATCTAACACTCCTTCTATTCATGTGCTTATACTTAGCTATAACCCATACTACTACTATCTATAACTTGTGTATAGCATCTATTAACTGCTTATTATTGCTTTATAAACCACTTGTCAATGGAAATTTTGATACTGACCTCCTTTGTAAAATGCTGTGAGATCTACCAATGAAAGCTCCATATTATTAGTATATTGTAAATAAGGCTGCAATTCTTTCATGGAGGTTGCAGAAGTCACAGATTCCATGACTTTCCGCAACCTCCATGACTTCCGCAGTGGCTGGTGCAGCTGATTTCAGGGCCATCTGAGCAGCTAGCCCCAGGGCCAGCTGCACCAACCACTGCTGGAATGACCCAGGGCCAGGTGCTCCAGCAGTGCCCAGGGCCAGCCGCACTCTCCGCTGCTTGGGTGGCCCTGGGCAGCTGGCTCAGGGGATCATTCAAGCAGCAGCCAGTGCTGCTGGTCCCGGGGAGCATCTGCACAGCGGTCCCTGGGAAGCTAGTTCTGGGGACCACCCAAGCAGCAGTCTTGGGGGTGCCCTGGGACTGCCCAAGCAGCAGCTGTCCTGGGGCGGCTGGAGCAGCAGCCCCAAGGGTGCCCGGAGACCATCCAGAGAGCGGTCCCCAGGAGCACCAGCTTGGGGGCAGTCAATTCCCAACACTGGAGCAGGGCCCTCCCCAGCAGGGGTCCCCTGGAGAAGCGAGGTCCCAGAAGTAGAGATTTAATCAGGGGAATTTTTGGTAAAAAAAGTCATGGACAGGTCACGTGCCATGAATTTTTATTTATTGCCCATGACCTGTCCATGACTTTTACCAAAAATATCCGTGACTAAATCTTAGCCTTATTTATAAAGTGGGATCATATATTTTTTCACCGTTACCTTTTGTCCTAGAAGAAATTTTGACTGTGCATTGCTGACCTCCTGAAAGGAAAAAATAGTAAAAGTCAGTTTTTATGAGACAGACTGATACATTGCATGCGCAAAACAGGTGGCTGCCTGAACAAAACAGAAACTGCATGTCCAAGTATGTATTTATGCATGCAATCACATTTTCTTGATATCTATTCTGAAAATAAAGCCATAAAGATGTTTATATGGCTTGGATTGCAACTCCAGAGAGTTTATCTACTTCTGAAACTGCTTACAGAACTAGAGCTTTCACTTTAAGAATCACGTCACATCAATAAACATTAATTTATCTGTCATTGTAATTTAGTGGCCATTGTCCTGGATTTGCTATTCCATATATGATGTTGAAGTTTTTGAACAAGGAGGTATTCCAGTTTGTAATGCTCAGAAAAATAATAATTATAAAAAAGTGGTATTTTAATACTTCTAGACATATTAGACATGGAGATTCCTGTCCTAAGTAAATGCCAACTGTAATAAGATTATTGGGTGAAGTCAAAGTAAGTTTCATTTGAAGTAACAAACTAGAAATCATCTGCTAAAATTCTCTCCCAGTGAAGTGACTTTATTAAAATTAACTATTTTGATGTGCTTGAAGAATGGAATTTGTGAAGCATGGATACCGCAAATAAGAAGCCAGATTTGTTTATACAATTTTATTATATACTGATTTATGATTAGCAGAATTTTTTTTTCAAAGTGAGCCAAGTCCTTAACACTTACTCAAGCAAAACTCTCAGGATCTGGTCCTCTGTAAATAAATTTTAGTGTGACTGTACTAATTTAATTTTATACAACAGAAAGGAATGATTATCTTCTGAAAATGGAAAGATAGAAGAGTATGAAAGGGGAAAAAACACAGTTAAATCTTTTTTTTTCAATCCTAGTAGGAACAAATATATGAGTGCTACATTGAACTTTATTTAATGCAATACCATAAATTAATTAACACACAAATGTCTAAAGTATGAGGCACTAGATGGGCACTGGTCTACCTAAATTTTTTTCCAAGGACTTTTGGGGCACTTAGAAGAACAAATGTATGCTAGGGTAGGTTGGCAGAGCACCACTGATTTCAGTGGTTTTCTGCATCAATTTAAATCTAGCAGAGAGTTTGACCAAAAGGATTTCCCCATCTCAATACTTTCAAAACTGCCACTGGCTTTCTTAAAATAATAAAATAAATATTTCTTAAAATATTTTTTTAAAAGGCTCCAGAGGTGAGCCTGCCAATTAAAGGCCAGTAAGCCTGATTTGAGTAACGGGCAAACTGGTTGAAACTACAGTAAAGAACATAATTGTCAGACACATAGATGAACATAATTTGTTGGGGAATAGTCAACATGTTTTTTGTAAAGGGAAATCATGCCTCACCAGTCTACTAGAATTCTTTGAGGGGGTCAACAAGCACAGGGACAAAGGAGATCCAGTAGATATAGTGTATTTAGATCTCACAAAGCCTTTGACAAGGTCCCTCACCAAAGACTCTTAAGCAAAGTAAGCAGTCATGGGATAAGAGGGAAGGTCCTCTCATGGATTGGTAACTGTTTAAAAGATAGGAAACAAAGGGGAGGAATAAATGGTCAGTTTTCAGAATGGAGAGAGGTAAATAGTGGTGTCCCCCCGGAGTCTGTGCTGGGACCAGTCCTATTCAAGATATTCATAAATGATCTGGGAAAAGAGGTAAAGAGTGAGGTGGCAAATTTTTCAGATGATGCAAAACTACTCAAGATAATTAAATCCCAGGCAAACTGCGAAGAGCTACAAAAGAATTTTTCAAAACTGGGTGACTAAGCAACAAAATGGCAGATGAAATTCAATGTTGATAAATGCAAAGTAATGCACATTGGAAAACATAATCCCAACTATACATATAAAATGATGGGGTCTAAATTAGCAGTTACCACTCAAGAAAGAGACCTTGGAGTCATTGTGGAGAGTTCTCTGAAAACGTCCCCTCAATGTGCAGTGACAGTCAAAAAAGCGAACAGAATGTTGGGAATCATTAAGAAAGGGATAGATAATAAGACAGAAAATAACATATTGCCTCAATATAAATCCATGGTATGCCCTTGTGTTCAGATGTGGTTGCCCCATCTCAAAAAAGATATATTGGACTTGGGAAAAGTTCAAAAAAGGTCAAAAAAAATTTTTAGGGGTATGGAACGGCTGCTCTATGAGGAGAGATTAATAAGACTAGGACTTTTCATCTTGGAAAAGAAACGACTAAGGGGGGATATGATAAAGCAAGGATCAGTAACCTTTGGCATGTGGCTTGCCAGGGTAAGCACCCTGGCGGGGGCCAATTTGTTTACCAGCTGTGTCCACAAGTTCAGCCGATCGCAGCTCCCACTGGCCGCAGTTTGCTGTCCCAAGCCAATAGGAGCTGCGGGAAGCTGTGCAGGCTGAGGGATGTGCTGGCCACCACTTCCTGACACCCCCATTTGCCTGGAGCGGCAAACTGCGGCCAGTGGGAGCTGCAATTGGCCGAACCTGCAGTTGCGACAGGTAAACAAACCAGCCTGGCCCGCCAGGGTGCTTACCCTGGCGGGCTGCGTGCCACAGGTTGCCAATCCCTGTTGTAACCCTTCTGCCCATCTGAGTTGGCAGCAACTAGGGCTGGGTTCAGTATCTAGTGGTTCTGTTTCAATAACGCAATGCAAAACCGGCTTGAGCTCCAACCCAGTGACCTGGAATAATTACATACCACCCCTGGGCGCCTCTAAGAGGCAGTACTTTCCCTCTCGCAAGCACGGAGTCTGAGTGTAGCAAGATCCTTTTTATAAAGGAAGGAAACAATGCAGCATTATGTTGGGGAAACACCACAAACAGGATTCATAACACAAACCATGAGCAGAAGACCCACACCCAAGTAAGTTTGGCAGTGTCCTTTTCCTCTCAGGGTCTTAAGTCCAGCAACCCAAAAAATCTCCCAACGTCCCAAAAGTCCAACAACCCAAAGTCTCTGTCCCTGGTCAGCGCATTCCCAGAGTTCAAAAGTTTATCTGCAGAGTTTAACCTCCCAGCCTGGGTGGAAATGGGGAGAGGGGGGCACATGGGGGTGTTAAGGGGCACCTTATGTGGTCCAAGGGCAACTGCCCCACCTCTCTGTGGGGTTCTGCTGCTGACTTCACCGCAAGCCATTCCACTAGCTGCTCCACTCCACCAGTCATCCTATGAGCTGTTCCAACTACCCTACAAACTGCTCTGCTCCACCAGACGCTCCGCTCTCCTCCAGTTGCCATCTCATGAGCTGCTCCAACCGCCCTGCAAACTGCTTTGCCAGCTGCTCCACCAGCCACTCAGCAGTAGATCTTCAGGTCCCCGCCACTACTAATCACAGCACTTACTGATTTCAGCTTGTAGTATGGGAGCCTCAGTGCTGGTGCATCATTGGCCCAAAGTGAATGATAAATTTACACACTATGCTCCTGCTGTGTCTTGATAACATATAGGAGGAAATATGGTGTTACTATTGGGGTAGAGGGGAAACTGATGATATTGTCTCATCACGTGGTGAAAACACTCTTTACATTTTACCAGTTTCCCTGGATGATGTTAAACAGAAGCTACTAAAGAAATTTTTAAATCAGCAGGTCTAGAAATTTGCTTTCAAGAGTTTTTAAAAAGCTGGCTGAGGAGCTTTCTGGGCTTTTAATGTTAATTTCTATAAGTCTAGAAGCACTGGGGATGTTCCATAAGACTGGAAGAAAGGAAATTTAAAAATAAATAAATAAAAGAAGGGTGAGGGAGGGGTAACCTGGGTAGTTATAGGCCTGTCAGCCTGACATCAATCCTGGGCAAAATAATGGAATGCCTGGTACAGGGTGCAACTAATAAATAATAAAGATAATGTGATTAATGCAAATCAACATAGGCTTATGGACAATAGATCCTATTAAACTAACTTGATATGTTTTTTATGAGATTACAAGTTTGGTTGATAAAGGTAATAGTGATGACATAATACACTTTGATTTCTGTAAGGCGTTTGAGCTGGTACCACACTACATTTTGATTAAAAAACTAGAATAATATAAAATTAATATGGCACACACCAAATGAATTAAAAACTAGCTAACTGTTAGGTCTCAAAATGTAATTGTAAATGAGGAATAGTCATCAACCGGGTGCATTTCCTGTCAGGTCCCACAGGGACTGGTTCTTGGCTCTATGTTATTTAGCATTCTTATCCCATAAAACCATTACTGACAGTTTGAAAATGACACAAAAGTTGGGGGAGCGGTAAATAATGAAGGGAAAGATCACTGATTCAGATAGATATGGATCACTTGGTAAACTGAACACCAGCAGACAATATGCCTTTTAATATGGCTAGGGGTAAATGTGAACACCTAGGAACATGTAGGCCATACTTACGCAATGGGGGACTCTATCCTGGGAAGCAATGACTGAAAAAGATTTGAGGGTCATGGTGGATAGTCAGCTGAACATGACCTCAGTGTGGTGCTATGGCCAAAAGAGAAAATCCAATCCTTGGATGGATGAACAGGGGAATTGTGAGCTGGAGTAGAGAAGTTATTGTACCTCTATACTTGGTACTGGTGTGACTGCTGGTGGAATACTGTGTCCAATTTTGGTGTGTACAATTCAAGAAGGGGTTAATTGATTGGAGAGGGTTAAGAGAAAAAAACATGAGAATGATTAAAGGACTAAAAAACATGCCTTATAGTGACAAACTCAAAAAGCTAAATCTACTTATCTTAACAAAGAAAAGGTTAAAGGCTGACTTGATTACAGTCTATAAGTATCTACAGGGGGAACAAATATTTAATAATGGGTTCTACAGTCTAGCAGACAAAGGTACAACAAGATGCAGTGGCTGGAAGTTGAAGCTAGACATATTCAGACCAGAAATAAGGCCTACATTTTTAACAAAGAAAGTAATTATCTATTGGAACAACTTATTAAGGGTCGGAGTGAACACATTACTGGCAATTTTTAAATCAAGACAGAAAAACATCTCAAAAGATATAGTCTAAGATCTATTTTGGGGAAGTTCTATGCCCTGTGTTTTACAGGAGATTAGACTAGAATCTGTTGATAGTGGTGGTACAAACAAAATGACATACGGGCATATGTGGAGAAATTATACATATGAAGAAAATAGCCTTCTGAATGACACCTGCCATGTTTAATGGAAATCTACAATGGAACTGACAAATTGAAATCAACTCTGAAAATACATAACTGAGTAATTGAAGTCAATAGTTTTCTCCAAGCAAGGGCTATAGGCCTGATCCCTAAACACATTAATAATAGAAATTAGACCTAAAATGTTTAATGAAATAACCTTGCTGCCCACTAAGTTTCTCTGAAGCAATAATCATCCCAGGATGTGTGTGAAACATATGAGCTAACTCTGCTGTTTTAATTTTGAATTAGATCCTTTAGAAAATTTCATTTGAAATCAAACTACTGTATATTATGTAAATTCTCTAATCTGAATTAAAGCATAAGCTTTCATGGGTAAAAAACCCACTTCAAATAAATCTGTTAGTCTTTAATGTGCCACCGGACTCCTCATTATTTTTGTGGCTACAGACTAACACAGCTACCCACTGATATTTGTTTCCATACATAATCCTACAAAAGAAGAGAGACTTTTAGAAAAGTCTATTTACTGCATACTTATTTTTTGTTTATTTATTAGTAGTAGTAGTAGTAATATTTGTGGTATTGGGGTCCCATCATGCTAAACTATATATATGCAAATATAATGGACCCTTCCCCATGGAAGCTTATTATCTTTTGAATGGATTACAAAACTGAACTGTTAATTACTTGTCATTAGAAATCATTTTAAAACATTGGATTTCATTTAGGTGTCATTACATTCAGCTTGCCTAAATGTACCTCCATAATTTCAATTAGATACAGTGTTTTTCCCTCACTTCCTGCCATGGATTGTTATATAATAATTCAGTGTGCAATTAAACTGTTGCCATGTATCGTCCCAGAGGTGGCTGCATTTCAGTGATAGGTAAATATAAACATGCATCCTCACCTCTAGGACACTCCTTATGCCTAGACACGGTGCTGCAGGGGAATTTACCTATCACACCCCCTTTGGTGGCCACTGTCTTGGCCACAGTGATAACTCCCAGCTGGTTTCTTCCCTGGACTCTCTCACTGGGCCTACTGTGGCTCAGTCCTCTGGACAGGTCACCCAACAGTTCAGTCCTCTTCCAGGGTTCAGCACTAAACAAAAAGACCTTTGCCCTTCCTGGGCTTGACATCAACTCCTTCAGTCTAACTTTCTCCTTAGTTTCTTCCCAGAGGAGAACTCTCCTCGTTCTTCCCTCCAGGCTCTTTCTCCTTCATCTACTGAGTTCCCAGCTCATAGACTAATAGACTTTAAGGCCACAAGGGAACATCATGATCACCTAGTCGAACCTCTTGCACATTGCAGGCCACAGAACCTCACCCACTCATTCCTGTAATAGACCACTGAGTTACTGAAGTCCTCAACTCATGATATAAAGACTTTACGTTACAGTGAATCCATCATTTACACTAATTTAAACCAGCAGGTCACAAGCACCTTATGCTGCAGAGGAAGGCGAAACCCTCCTAGGGTTTCTGCCAATGTGACCAAGGGAAAAATTCTTTCCCGACACCAAATATGGTAATCAGTTAGACCCCGAGCATGCGGCCAAGATCCATCAGCCAGACACCTGGGAAAGAATTCTCTGTAGTAACTAAGAGTCTCCCCATCTAGAGTCCCATCACCAGCCATTGGAGATATTTGCTGTGAGCAGCTGCCAATCAGCTGCATGCCATTGTAGGCATCCTCATCATACCATCCCCGGCATCAACATATCAAGATCAGTCTTGAAGCCAGTTAGGATTTTTGTTCACACTGCTCCCCTTGGAAGGCTGTTCCAGAACTTCACTCCTCTGATGGTTAGAAACCTTCATCTAATTTCAAGCCTAACCTTGCTGATAGCCAGTTTATGTTCATTTGTTCTTGTGTCCACATTGGCACGTAACTTAAATAACTCCTCTCCCTCCCTGGTACTTATCCCTCTGATGTATTTATAGACAGCAATCATATCACCCCTCTGCCTTCTTTTGGTTAGGGTAAACAAGCCAAGCTCTTTGAGTCTCCTCTCATAAGGTAGGTTTTCCATTCCTCAGATCATCCTAGTAGCCCTTCTCCGCACCTGTTCCAGTTTGAATTCATCTTTCTTAAACATGGGAGACCAGAAGTGGACACACTATTCCAGATGAAGTCTCCACAGTGCTTTGTATAATGGTACTAACACTTCTCTGTCTTTACTGGAAATGCCTAGCCTGATGCATTTTAGGACTGCATTAGTCTTTTTCATGGCCACATCACATTAGCAGCTCAATCATCCTGTGATCAATGAATACACCACACAATTCTCCTCCCTCATTACTTCCAACTGATAAGTCCCTGGCTTATAGCAAAAATTCTCGTTGTTAGTCCCTAAGTGCATGACCTTGCACTTTGCACTATTAAATTTCATCCCATTTCTGGTATTCCAGTTTTCAAGGTCCTCCAGATCTCCTTGTATGCTATTCCAGTCCTCCTCCATATTGTCAATACCTACCAACTTTGAGTCATCCACAAATTTTTTTAGCACATTCCTACTTTTTGTACCAAGGTCAGTAATAAAAATGTTAAATAAGATTGGTCCCAAGACTGATCCCTGAGGAACTCCACTGGTAACCTCCCTCCAGCCTGACAGTTCACCTTTCAGTATGACCTAGAATTGCCAATTTTGGTTGGATGTGTTCCTGGAGGTTTCATCATAACATAATCTTTAATTAATGATTAATCGTTAATTCCTGGAGACTCCAGGACAATCCTGGAGGGCTGGCAAGCTGTAGTATCCTCTGTAACCAGTTCCTTATCCATCTTTCAATTCTCATTTTAATCCTCATCTTCTTCAATTTAACAAATAATTTCCCACGTAGAACTGTATCAAATGGCTTACTGAAATCCAGGTAGATGAGATCTACTGGATTTCTTTTGTCTAAAAAATCAGTTATCTTCCCAAAGAAGGAGATCAAATTGGTTTGGCACAATCTACCTTTTGTAAAACCACGTTGTATTTTATCCCAATTACTATTTACCTCTTTGGCCTTAAGTACTTTCACTTTCAAAATTAATTCTGAATTCTGGGTATTCCCATTGGCTCGTCCCCTCTTCTTATAGGACTAGCCACTCTTCTTTTCTTCCTTATCCTCCTTCCTTCAGTTACAGCCTGCTGTGCCCCATCTTCATTTTCCAGCTCAGCAAACCTGTTCCCGAGCTGTTTCACCCTAACTAGCCGGCCTTTTCCTCTGTCTGGTTCTCATAGTCACATGCTTCCACTGGCCACTTCCCTCACCCAGCAGCCTCCCCTCCATGTTCTTCAGTCCAGCTTGCACCTGCAATTCTTGAGTTTTCCCTTCAGCCTCCTCTCTCCTTCCCTCCATTATCTGCTCAAATCCCCTTTGAAACTCAACCCTAGTTTCCACCTGCATCTCCAAACTTCAAATCTTCTCTTCCATCAGCTCTATCAGGTGACACTTCATTCAACTTAAGTAGTGCTCTCCCTGCTTCACTATCACAGCTCAGGACAGTCTTTCTAATTAATTCTCATTACACACAGCTGGGGTCACTAATTAGATCTTAAATTGTCAGCTTCTCAGTGAGGCTGAGGGATGGCTGCTCAATCATGGGCAAGGCTTAGCCCAGCATACTTCAATGGGCCGGCCAGCCCATGACCGTAAAGTAATTTCTATGTGTGTATATGAAATCATTTTATATAGCATAGCATTTTATATAGTTTGGAAATCTTAGGCAGGAAAGATACTATAAATTAAATAGATCTGTCAAGCGATAAAAAAAATTAATCACAATTAATCATGCAATTAAAAAATTAATCAAAATTAAATACACTGTTAATAATAGAATACCGTTTATTTAAAAATTTTGAATGTTTTCTACATTTTCAAATATATTGATTTCTATTGCAAAACAGAATACAAAGTGTACAATGCTACTTTATATTTATTTTTTATTACAAGTATTTGCTCTGTAAAAAAAACAAAAGAAATAGTATTTTTCAATTCCCCTCATACAAGTACATTGTGCAAGCTCTTTATCATGAAAGCTGAAGTTACAAATGTAGAATTACATTAAAAAAACTGCATTCAAAAATGAAACAATGTAAAATTTTAGAGCCTGCAAGTCCACTCAGTCCTACTTCTTGTTCAACCAATCACTCAGACAAACAAGTTTGTTTTCATGTGCAGGAGATAATGCTGCCTGCTTCTTGTTTACAATGTCACTTGAAAGTGAGAGCAGATATTCACATGGCACTGGTGTAGCCGGTGTCACAAGATATTTAGGTGCCAGATGCACTAAAGAATCATATGTCACTTCATATTCAACGACCATTCCAGAGGACATGTGTCCATGCTGATCATGGGCTCTGCTCGATAACAATCCAAAACTGTGCGGACCGACACATGTTCATTTTCATTATCTGAGTCAGATGCCACCAGCAGGTTGATTTTCTTTTTTGGTAGTCAGGATTCTGTAGTTTCTGCATCTGAGTGTTGTTCTTTTAAGACAAAGTTTCGCAAACAGGAGTCACCGCTTCTGTAGGGAAAGTCCCTGGCGGGCCGGCGTGTTTACCTGCCCCATCTGCAGGTCCGGCTGATTGCGGCTCCCACTGGCCGCGGATCGCTGTTCTGGGCCAATGGGAGTTGCTGGAAGCAGCGGCCAGTAAGTCCCTCAGCCCGTGCCGCTTCCAGCAGCTTCCATTGGCCAGGAGCCAGTGGGAGACGTGATCGGCAGGATCTGCTGAAGGGGCAGGTAAACAAACCGGCCCGGCCCGCCAGGGGCTTTCTCTACAGAAGCGACGACTCCCATTTGAGAAACCCTGTTTTAAGATTTCTGAAAGCATGCTCCACATCTCATCCCTCTCAGATTTTGGAAGGTACTTCAGATTCTTAAACATTGGGTTGAGTGCTGTGGCTACTTTTAGAAATCTCACACTGGTACTTTCTTTGCGTTTTGTGAAATCTGTAGTGAAAGTGTTCTTAAAATGAACAACATGTGCTGGGTCATCATCCGAGACTGCTACAACATGAAATATATGGCAGAATGCAGGTAAAACAAAGCAGGGGACATGCATACAAGGAGTTCAGTCACAAATTAATTAACACATTATTTTTTTACAAGCATCAACAGCATGGAAGCATGTCCTCCGGAATGGTGGCTGAAGCATGAAGGGGCATATGAATGTTTACCATATCTGGCACACAAATACCTTGCAATGCTGGCTACAAAAATGCAATGAAAATGCCTGTTCTCACCTTCTGGTAACATCGTAAGTAAGAAAAGTACTTACGTACTTTTAAGTAAGTAAGCAGCATTATCTCTTGTAACTGTAAACAAACTTGTTTGTCTTAGTGATTGGCTGAACAAGAAGTAAGACTGTGTAGACTTGTAGGTGCTGAAATTTTACATTGTTTTGTTTTTGAGTGCAGTTATGTAACAAAAAAATCTACATTTGTAAGTTTCACTTTCAGGACAGAGAATGTACTACAGTACTTGTATGAGGTGAAATGAAAATTACTATTTCTTTTATCATTTTTACAGTGCAAATATTTGTAGTTAAAAATAATATACTCTTTGATTTCATTTACAACATAGAATACAATAATATGAAAATGTAGAAGAGGAGTAGGCAACCTATGGCACGGGTGCCGAAGGTGCCATATGAGCTGATTTTCAGTGGCACTCACACTGCCCAGGTCCTGGCCACCAGTCCGAGGGGCTCTGCATTTTAATTTAATTTTAAATGAAGCTTCTTAAACATTTTAAAAACCTTATTTACTTTACATACAACAATAGTTTAGTTATATATTATAGACTTGTAGAAAGAGACCTTCTAAAAATATTAAAATGTATGACTGGCACACAAAACCTTAAATTAGAGTGAATAAATGAAGATTCGGCACACCACTCCTGAAAGGTTGCTGACCCCTGATCTAGAAAAACATCCAAAATATTTAATACATTTCAATTGGTAGTCTATTGTTTAACAGTGCAATTAAAACTGTGATTCTTTGACATTAATTTTTTTAATCGCACTTTATTTTTTTGTTAATTGCATGAGTTAACTGCGATTAATCGACAGCCCTAAAATTAAATACTCAGTATTGCCAGTCAGAGTATGCTAGAAGCACATCTCATCATTATGCCTATGGAAGTTGTTAGCCCTGTATTAATTTAATTGCTGGTTTTCTGAATGTACCAGCTTATACACCTAAATATCACTTAAACTGAGAGAAAAATATTTAACTATGCAACTAATGAACTACTGCAGTTTGGTGTAAACAACATGGTCTAGAACCATCATCCTCCCCGTCGCTATCCTATTAACACTTGCTCAAATGATGCATGTTCTTTGACAGTGCTGGTGTTACACACTCCTATGATTAAAGGTTGCGTGTGCCTTTATTGTACCTGACTGAATTTGGCCCATCTTTTTACTGCAGCTTCATGTGTGACCCCTGAGCCCTCTATCAGAGACAAGGAATAAGTCATTTTGAGGATTCTTGAACACAATGGATTTTCACAGATGAATCATTCTGTTTAGGGGCCATCTGCTTCCCTATTTCCCATCGCCGCATTTGAGATCAGAGGGCTTTGAATTGCTGGCTGTTCCATGATATGATCTGGAGAGAACAGAAGGCAGCGTCTTCTCCTTTCAAAGGCATGTTGTAACTAACTCTTATTCAGCAGACTTAATTGCTATATAAATCACCCACACACGTGGAGCTGGGACTAGAAACAAGGTTCTCAGCGATGCAGAAATCCATGTCTCCATTACTGGAGCTAAAGAAAAATGCCTTCAGCTAATGAAAAGTCTCTTGTCCTCTCAGGGGAACAGCCACTTGAAAGCAGCATCACTCAAAAATCCAGCATATTGCACTGTGTCTTTGAAAAACTCACCCCCGATATAAATCAGGGTTACTCTGCTGGATCTTCCTGGAACAAGCTGGAGATGTTTTTATGTCTTATTTGATTTGGGGTTTTATTATGGCTGCTGTAGGATTTTTTTTTATTATTTCTTTTGTAACATTTACCCTGCTTGTAGGATCTTTTGCCTTTCATTCCCTTGTTGTTATTGTTATTTATTATTTAGGATAGATTAGAACCCAAGTCAGTTCAAGATCAATGAGTCTGTGTTGGCATGACAAGCTCTAGAAGTGTCATCAGAGTGTTTGCTTCTTACATTGTTTTTGAAAGAGTCAGTATTCTACCAAGATTCATTTAAAACTGAGGAATTGGGAGCAAGGACATCATCAACAGAGCACTTTAAACAAAGGCATTACAACACAGTGGAACTTTGATACACAACAGTGAGCAGCATATTGTCTACATTCCAGGAAATAGGGGTGGGAAGTCATTGTACAATGAAAACATTTAAAGATTCAGTCACACAGTCAATGGCAGATGGAGATGGATTTTAAACAGCATGCAGCAGTTCAACAAGTATGATTGGGAGGGTGGAGTCTAAATTCCATTCATCCCAAATTCCATGCCTATGCCTATTTCTGATTTAGAGATGATGGGCTAGTTTCTCTGCAGGGATTTCTCCTGCACAGGATGGCACAGCCCAGGCTTTGGAACTCTGGCCTGAAACATCTGTTCCACAAGGGAGTCTAAAACAGCGAGGGTGGGGTTGGCCTCAGTGATGGCCTTTCCCTTCAGCAGCCTCCAGTAGTGAAGCTCTTACATAGTCCTGGCCAGATTTAAATGATGAACTTCCCTGATAGGCATTATTCAGTTGTGGTTGTTCTTTATTTATTGTTTTCCTGTTTTAAAAGTTTCAGTCATCCAATCAGGGAACAGAAATAATACTATGTGACTTAAACAATGACTCCTACATCACAAAGAAGAAATACACAGGTACAATTTGAACTGTTCATTAAAAACTGTTTGGTTGAAAATCCTTAGTCCAAACTATTTGGTGAACTCGTATGAATAACAAGATCATTGAGAAATCGGGATCAGAGGGAAAAGGACTGAATGCATCATGCAA